>NC_136540.1:23401598-23654098 GCF_910591455.1 Pholis gunnellus
TGTGTCTCTGTCTCTGTGTCTCTCTCTGTCTCTGTGTCTCTCTCTCTGTGTCTCTGTCTCTCTCTCTGTGTCTCTGTGTCTGTCTGTGTCTGTGTCTCTGTGTCTCTGTCTCTGTCTGTGTCTGTGTCTCTGTCTCTCTCTGTGTCTCTGTGTCTGTCTGTGTCTCTGTCTCTCTCTCTCTGTGTCTGTGTCTCTGTCTCTGTCTCTCTCTGTGTCTCTCTTTCTGTGTCTGTGTCTCTCTCTGTCTCTGTCTCTGTCTCTCTCTCGCTCTGTCTCTCTGTCTCTGTCTGTGTCTCTGTCTCTGTCTCTGTCTCTGTCTCTCTCTCTCTCTGTGTCTCTGTCTCTGTCTGTGTCTGTGTCTCTCTCTCTCTGTCTCTGTCTCTGTCTTTCTCTCTCTGTGTCTGTGTCTGTGTCTCTGTCTCTGTGTCTGTCTGTGTCTCTGTCTCTGTCTGTGTCTCTGTCTCTGTCTCTGTCTCTCTGTCTCTGTCTCTGTCTGTGTCTCTGTCTCTGTCTGTGTCTCTGTCTCTGTCTTTGTGTCTGTGTCTCTGTCTCTGTGTCTCTGTCTCTGTGTCTCTGTCTCTGTCTCTGTGTCTGTGTCTCTGTCTCTCTCTCTGTCTCTCTCTCTCTGTGTCTCTCTGTGTCTCTCTGTCTCTCTCTCTCTCTGTTTCTCTCTCTGTGTCTCTCTGTCTGTGTCTGTGTGTCTCTCTCTCTCTCTGTCTCTGTGTCTCTGTCTCTCTCTGTGTCTCTGTGTCTGTCTGTGTCTCTGTCTCTCTCTCTCTGTGTCTGTGTCTCTGTCTCTGTCTCTCTATGTGTCTCTCTTTCTGTCTGTGTCTCTCTCTGTCTCTGTCTCTCTCTCTCGCTCTGTCTCTCTGTCTCTGTCTGTGTCTGTGTCTCTCTCTCTCTGTGTCTCTGTCTTTGTCTGTGTCTGTGTCTCTCTCTCTCTGTGTCTGTCTCTGTCTTTCTCTCTCTGTGTCTGTGTCTGTGTCTGTGTCTCTGTCTCTGTGTCTGTCTGTGTCTCTGTCTCTGTCTGTGTCTCTGTCTCTCTCTCTCTCTCTGTGTCTCTGTCTGTGTCTCTGTCTCTGTCTTTGTGTCTGTGTCTCTGTCTCTGTGTCTCTGTCTCTGTGTCTGTGTCTCTGTGTCTGTCTCTGTCTTTCTCTCTCTGTGTCTGTGTCTGTGTCTCTGTCTCTGTGTCTGTCTGTGTCTCTATCTCTGTCTCTGTCTGTGTCTCTGTCTCTCTCTCTCTCTGTGTCTCTGTCTGTGTCTCTGTCTCTGTCTTTGTGTCTGTGTCTCTGTCTCTGTGTCTCTGTCTCTGTGTCTGTGTCTCTGTGTCTCTCTCTCTGTCGGTGTCTCTGTCTCTGTGTCTCTCTCTGTCTGTGTCTCTGTCTCTGTGTCTCTCTCTCTCTGTCTCTGTCTCTGTGTGTCTCTCTCTGTCTCTCTCTGTCTCTCTCTCTGTGTCTCTCTGTCTCTGTCTGTGTTTCTCTCTCTCTGTGTCTCTGTCTCTGTGTCTGTCTGTCTCTGTCTCTCTCTCTGTGTCTGTCTCTCTCTGTCTGTGTCTGTGTCTGTGTCTCTGTCTGTGTCTCTGTCTCTCTCTCTGTGTCTCTCTGTCTGTGTCTGTGTCTCTCTCTCTCTCTGTGTCTCTCTGTCTCTCTCTCTCTCTCTCTCTCTCTGTCTCTCTCTCTGTGTCTCTCTGTCTGTGTCTGTGTGTCTCTTTCTCTGTCTGTGTCTCTGTCTCTCTCTCTCTCTCTGTCTCTGTGTCTCTGTCTGTGTCTCTGTCTCTCTCTCTGTCTCTCTCTCTCTCTCTGAGAGGGTGGTGGTGGACAGCGTGGTGATGGGGGGGGACTGGAATTGCACCATCAATCCCTTATTAGACAGAACAGGAGAGGAACCTCACCTACAGTCATCTGCCACCTTATCACAGGTGATTGCAGAGTCAGGTGTGGTGGATGCATGGAGGGTCAAACATCCCCGGGCTAGGCAGTACACATGGGTGAAGGTGTTAGATGGGAACATTAGGGCAGCCAGGCTGGACCGGGTTTATGTATCTGATAGTTTCAGTAACTGCTTATTGAACAGTCACATCTACCCAGTAGGATTCACCGACCATCACCTCGTCACTGTAGATGTTCACACCTCACCAACCACCAAAGGCAGCTCTTACTGGCACTTTAACACTAAGCTGCTTCAGGACAGTGACTTCTGTAGAAAGTTTGAGGTTTTCTGGGGGATCTGGAGAGAAAAGAAGAGCGACTTTGAGTCCCTGAGTCAGTGGTGGGATGTAGGAAAGGCACATATACGTGTCTTTGTTCAACAGTATACGAGTCACTCCACAGTAAAGGTCAAGAGGGTCATTGAGGATCTAGAAACTGAAATCAGGGATTTAGAGCACAGTCTACTCACTCACACCAGCACAGACACTCACAGGCTAGGCTCATTTCTACGGGAGCGAGCTAAAGGAGCTTTGGTCAGAGCTGTCCTGGACGCCAACATCTCCCTGGAGGAGCTGACCGCTGCTGTGGGTCAGATGGCTGCTGGGAGAGCTCCCGGACTGGACGGACTGCCTGCGGACTTCTATAAACACTTCTGGAAGTGTTTGGGAGCCGACCTGTGGGAGGTGCTGCAGGAGTGTTCACTGACAGGCCTGCTACCGACGACATGTCGACATGCAGTACTGTCACTGTTACCCAAAAAAGGAGATTTGTCCTTACTGAAGAACTGGAGGCCGGTGGCGTTGTTATGCACAGACTATAAACTTCTTTCCAAGGTGCTCGCCAACCGGCTTAAGAACTTTCTGGAGTCTATAATCCACAGAGACCAGTCTTACTGCGTACCGGACAGATCCATCATGGACAACATTTTTCTCATAAGAGACTTGTTGGACCTTTGTAAAGTGCATAATATTGATGTTGGTGTTATATCATTAGACCAGGAGAAGGCTTTTGATAGGGTTGATCATGGTTTTCTTTTTTCCACTTTAAGAGCTTTTGGTTTTGGTGAAGGGTTTGTGTCACTGGTGAGTCTGATGTACAAGGAAGCTGCTTGTCTGGTGAAGGTGGGGGGCACGCTGAGCTGTCCAGTTCAGGTCCAGAGAGGCATCAGACAGGGATGTCCTATCTCTGGACAGCTGTACTCCATCGCTATTGAGCCTCTCCTGAACAGGTTGAGATCCCGTCTGTCAGGACTCATGTTACCGGGGCTGCCTGAGCGGCCCTCGCTGGTGGTGTCAGCATATGCTGATGATGTTCATGTGTTCGTCAACGACCAGAGGGATGTCCAGTTCCTAAGTAGCAGTTTAGTGTTGTTTGAGAGGGCATCTTCAGCAAAGGTCAACTGGGAAAAAAGTGAAGCTTTGCAGGTTGGGCAGTGGGCAGACAAGGAAACACCAAAGCTACCAGGAAGCATCAGATGGGGAAGGCAGGGCCTGAAGGTTTTGGGTGTTTTTTTGGGAACAGAGGAGTTTCAAAGATAGAACTGGGAGGGTGCTATGGAGAGAGTGTGTACCAGACTGTCTAAATGGAAATGGCTGCTACCTCAGCTCTCCTACAGGGAGAGGGTCCTGATTGTCAACAACTTGGTTGCCTCAACCCTTTGGCACAGACTGGTAGTCCTACCGCCACCACAGGGCCTGATTAATGACATCCAGAGGAAAGTTGTGGACTTCTTCTGGTCAGGGCTTCACTGGCTGAGACCTGCGGTGCTATACCTGCCGGTCCAGGAGGGAGGACAGGGTCTGGTGGACATTGCATCACGCATCACAGCCTTCAGACTGCAGACGGCTCAGAGACTGCTGTACAGCTTGGGCCTGCCATGGACTGATGCTACCTGTGTGCTGCTGAGGAGGGCTGGACGCTTAGGTTACGACAAACACCTGTTCCTGCTTCAGCCACAGTTAGTAGATTTAACTGGTCTGACACCGTTCTACCAGTCCGTCCTACAGGCGTGGCAGGTTTTTACAGTCCAGCGGAGAGCTGTGACGACACCAGGGATGTGGCTCTTTGAGGAGCCGCTGTTCGGAAGCAACTACGTCACATCCCAGGTCCTGACGTCCGTCAGCCTGAGATCCAGACTGAGAGAGGCCGGCTGTGTGAAGCTGGGTCATCTGATGAAGACCTCCATCCCTCGTCTGGCGGAGCTGACCAGCATCCGGTCCAGCAGGCTGCTGCTGAGGCTGGTGGAGGAGGTCTGCGCTTCCCTGCCAGAAGTCCTCAGAGCGTTTGTTGAAGACCGTACCATATCTGAGCAATGGGACGATGAATGTGAGTATGTCTTCCCACCCCTGGCTGTCAGTCCTGCTGTGGGACAGTGGGAGGATGAGGAGGACATCCTGCTGTCTCTGAAGACACCACAGTTGGGGGACTTTGAGACTCTGGGGAGGAAAGCAGCGTATCAGATCAGTGTGAAGGTCTCTAACTTGCGCTCTCTGGCAGGAGTGAGGGTGTCGAGGTGGACTGATTATTTTGGCAGGGGATCCTCCCCATGGGGCTGTTGGCGGTCCCTGTACAAACCCCCTGCAGACAAACGGACAGGGGACCTCCAGTGGAGGATTGTACATGGGGCCATAGCTACTAACAGGTATCTGGTGCACCTGGATCCTGGCTCAGGGGACAGCTGTCCTTTCTGCTCACAGACAGAGACCATCCATCATCTGTTCGTTGAGTGCTCCAGACTGGTGAGACTCTTCAGCCGCCTGCAGGCGTGGTTTCAGGGCTTAGGAGAACACTTTTCTTTCTGTCTCTTCATCTATGGTCCGAACTACTCTGCTAAAAACAAATCTGTCCTCACACTGATGAATTTCCTTTCAGGACTGGCCAAACTAGCAATTTGGAAAACCAGGAAACACTGTGTGAGGGGTGGAGGGTCAGAGGACGTGGTTCTGATGCTGACGGGGCTGCTGGCTGCTCGGCTCAAGCTGGAGTTTGGTTTCTACCGACTGACCAAGAAAACTGAACTCTTTGTGAACATTTGGGCTCTGAGAGACGTTCTGTGTTCAGTCAGAGACGACGCTCTGGTTCTGAACTTATGATTTGTGTTTGTTTTATTTAATTTTTTCTTTTGGTTTTGTTTTGTTTGGCATGATTTAAGTTTGTTGTAATTTCTGATAAACAGTGAAACTGTAAACACAATCGAATTGGAAATAAAAGTTTCTGTAAAATCAAAAAAAAAAATCTCTCTCTCTCTCTCTGTCTCTCTCTGTCTCTCTCTCTGTCTCTCTCTGTGTCTCTCTCTGTCTCTCTCTCTGTCTCTCTCTGTGTCTCTCTGTGTCTCTCTCTCTCTGTCTCTCTCTCTCTCTCTCTGTCTCTCTCTCTGTCTCTCTCTGTCTCTCTCTCTGTCTCTCTCTCTGTCTCTCTCTCTGTCTCTCTCTCTCTCTCTCTGTCTCTCTCTCTGTCTCTCTCTGTCTCTCTCTCTGTCTCTCTCTCTGTCTCTCTGTGTCTCTCTCTCTCTGTCTCTCTCTCTCTCTCTCTGTCTCTCTCTCTGTCTCTCTCTGTCTCTCTCTCTGTCTCTCTCTCTGTCTCTCTCTGTCTCTCTCTCTGTCTCTCTCTCTGTCTCTCTCTCTGTCTCTCTCTCTCTCTCTCTGTCTCTCTCTCTCTGTCTCTCTCTGTCTCTCTCTCTGTCTCTCTCTGTGTCTCTCTCTGTCTCTCTCTCTCTCTCTCTCTCTCTCTCTCTGTCTCTCTCTCTCTGTCTCTCTCTGTCTCTCTCTCTGTCTCTCTCTGTGTCTCTCTCTGTCTCTCTCTGTGTCTCTCTGTCTCTGTCTCGGTCTCTCTCTCTGTGTCTCTCTCTCTCTGTCTCTCTCTCTCTCTCTCTGTCTCTCTGTCTCTCTGAATCGCGCTGGACACGCCGGTGAGGGAGCGCGGCTTATCGCCCTGAAAGCCGTTCAACTGTCCGCCGTCAACTGTGGAAAAAATAACCTCTATTTCTGCTTAGTATGTGTTGTGGAAGTCCCAGATATCACGGGGAACCAAACGCCGTCATGTCTGGTTCATAACATAGTCCGGAGGAGCTCCGTGGATTTCATCGAACTGTATTCTGTATTCCTCATATCAGTAGAGACCGGACCAAACTATGTGTATAAATGTTATTTCGGAGTTCCTTTTTGTTGGTTTATTGCCGTTAAATCATAGCCAAATCAGTTTATGTTGTGTTCAGCTATGGTAAACAGCCGACGTGTGGCTTGCTAGACACAGTGAATACAGTTCGATGAAATCCACGGAGCTCCACGGAGCACCTCCGGACTATGCCGCGCTCCCTCACCGGCGTGTCCAGCGCGATTCACCGATTCACGCGAATGAACACAAATAGTCCCCTGGCGAGAACGGCGGCGCGATTAACGCGGCGCGAATCGTGTTTGGTGTGAACAGCAGCATTACGCTAGCAGCCTAGTGGCCTCATTGTTTGTACCATATGGTTTACACCAGTGGTCCCCAAACTACGGCCCGCGGGCCGGATGCGGCCCGCCTCCACATTTGGTCCGGCCCCCTGAACAATACCAGAGACGCATTATGATTTTTTTTCAGTCTGCACAATTAATCGAATTTTAATCAGCCAACCACCAGGGGGCGAACGAGATGAGAGCTGTCATGCGCGCACCCTGTAGAAGTAGAAGAGTAGAAGAAGTAGAAGAGACACGGCGGTGTTCCGCCCCGATCCGCGTGCACGATGCAACGGTCGCTCACCTGCGAGTGGCACGCGAGTAGCACCCCGCACCCCCCCCCCCCCCCCCCCCCCCCGCGCACGACGCAACAGTCGCTCATCTGCGAGTAGCACCCCCCCCCCCCCCCCCCATGATCGGGCCCTAGGTCAAACGATATGTTCAGTGATGTGGCCCTCACAGGAAAAAGTTTGGGGACCCCTGGTTTACACACACATAGTTTGGTCCGGTCTCTACTGATATGAGGTATCGTAGAGCTCTGGGTGAACACAGACGGCTACAATATGTATGAATATGTATGAAGCTGCGCTCATGTGATTGGTTGAAAATGAGGCTGACATCTGATTGGCTACAGACAGGTCTATGTTGAAAAAAACGCATTTGTGAATCCAGCGACGGCAGAACAGTCTCAAAAATCCATACACGAATGTGAAGCGATTTGCAAATGAATGCAGTGCGATCCACAAATAAATACATACAAATCCACACACAAATACATACAAATCCACACACAAATACATACAAATGCAGAAATATATTTGTGATTTTTTTTTTTTACATTTATATAAATCGTAATTTATTTATTTGTGCATTGGAATGTATTTGTGAATTGTTCTGCGTGCATTTGTAAATCGAATATATTTGTAAATCCTTCTGTGTGCATTTGTAAATCGAATATATTTGTGAATTGTTCTGTGCGCATTTGTGAGTCTATCTGTGTGCATTTGCGATTATTGAGACTGATCTGACCCCATAGGTGTTAACCCTAGTATGGACGGTCGTAAACGCATACGTTTGGAAACGATGACGTAGACACCCACGCTCGCTACTTGATTGGTTCTTAGTCACGACGTGTCCTTCCCTGATTCGTCACTCCCCTATCACGTGACCCTTTACCGGAAGATCACAAACAACAACAGCTTTGACTATCGATCGACTACCAGGTCAATTCAACATGGACAACTGATTACAGGTGTTACTGACCTTGTTGTCTTTACTAGCAGTTGTTGTCCAGGTAAGCAGCTGTTATTGGAGCGATTAGAGAGCTGCATGTCCAGCAGCATTATCAGACCTACGGAGCAGACGTTTAAAGGTTCCCGGTTTGTGGCTTTGAGGAGGATGGACACAAAACGGAGGACTTTCCTTTTCTTATTAATGCTTATTTTGTTCTGCTCAACTATTGTGAAGTCCACACACATAAACTACAAAGAGACTTCAGCCAGCAGCAGAGGAAACGAGTGAAAGACGTGTGTTGACCACATTCATGGACCCATAATCTAGTAAACCTTCATGTGTAAGTGTTCATTTTAAAGTAAATTTGATGTGAGAGAGAGAGATAGAGCAAGACCCGCAGCGCTGTAACTAAGTCGGAAAAATAAAACACAAAATGTGTCTGTTTGAGTTTATTGAGGAAGATCTTAAGTATCAATCACTACCTTTCATCATTAAAGACTTAATATATTATTCTGTGGTATTTTTTTTAACTAAGCAACAAATCTACTTCCTGTTTACACTGGCTCCGAAAACGTTCTCGGTCAATATAGCACACCCGGAGTAATTTCTTGCTTCAAATTGATTACATTTACTAATCAACACTGATTGGACGTCCACATAAAAGATGAGAAATTGTCCCTTGACCACTCTTTGCCTCTGAATCTACGTGGAATTTTGTTAACTTTGGACAAAACATTTTTGTTGACCAATTTTACAGAAAGCTGAATCAAACTGCATGCTGATCATTTTTAATGTCTAGTTCACTTGGAAAATGTCATTCTCTGAGCCATGAAACTGTTAAATATCTCTCCTTGGCCCAATCCTTCATTTAAATGGCATCCACAGTAATCCCACTATGGACACAGCATTACATTCTGTTTGCTTGGAGGCTTTGTTTGCTCATGTATGAGATTATATTTCCTGATTCCAGCAAGAAGCAGGAACCATTTAGATATGTTTTATTAATGAGTGTGTAAAAGTTAAATCCACATAAAGTTCCTGTGTCCACAGAAAAAGAGAGGAAATGTGTGTTTACCGTGAATTTATATTACATTTGCAAAAGCACACTAACTGACAGAAAGTAGTATCAGTGTGTGAACATTGCAGTGTTTCGCTTTATCCAGATGAATTATTAAAAGGGAGATCCAGTATGTAGTTTGCTGGGTCACTTCTCTTTCAGAACAGTATAATCCAATTTAAAGATACACTGTAATTACAGTAGCAGCTTTAGTACCCAAACATCTATCATCATCATCATTTTCCAGGCGTAAAGATATGCTGCTTCTGTTGATTTTACAGCACCTCTGCATTTTGTAAAACGGCCAATAATCACAGTTGATAAGTTGATATAATCGTTCTGTTAAAGTGTGACTAACAACTGGGATGTTAAGGGGAAGATACCGAAGCAACACTGAAGGAGGCTGCAGAACATTAACTATTTATGACCGCCGCGCAAAGCAGTAACACTTCTATTAATATTCTTTACATTTAAACCCTGTCCACTTTGAATCAATTATTAAATACGTTTTAGTGTATAATTTACATGAGGTATATTTTAATTCTACTGAAGTGTAAAGTATATGAGATAATGGAAAAAGTTGAATAAACCTTGTTTATTATAGAAAAAGAACAAATAAAAAATGCACCCATATATAGGAAACATACAATTCTTTAGTATTGTAATCTTCAGTGTTTAGTTTATGAAAGTATATTTGTAAATGAAATGTTAAGATCTATAAAAAAATTGCGTACATTGTAGAAAAGTGAAAAGGAGATAACTTCAAATAAAGGTTGAATCGATATATGTGCTATTTTTAATTATACAGAACACAGAAATGACAGAGAGCCTAGGCAGTAGTGAATTGAATGCATGCGTGTGCAGGATGTCACCACACAAACATTTTGATCCAAGAGTCTACATGAACCATAATGATCATGAATATAAATGGTGAATCTTCCACTAAAAAAAGTTATTTAAACAAAAGCAATAATAAACAGAACCTAACAGGTGAAGAATTGTAGCCTTACTAATGGCATATCAGTCGCTCCAACAGTCGGTGGTCCAGCATGGCATATCTCAACATTACCATTTAGTACAGAGACGGTACCTGGAGGATGTAAACATGCTAATACGCTGAACTGAGAGATGGTGACCATAACCTTTTACCTGCTAAACATCAGAAAGTTAGCACTTTTGAGCATGTGAGCATGCTGACATTAACACTTAGCTAAAGCAACACTTTGCCAACCAAGAAAGCCAGCAAAAAATGTTGGCATTACGTTTCAGCAACTACGGGACACTCTGGATGTCCATGTCTCTGAACCAAAAGTACGTTTCATTAATACGTTTCAGGTCAACTTCGGATCAGGCTTCCAGAAATGCACAATGCAACGTGATTAATGTTGTGAAACTATTGGTTAAGTTTGGGCAACAAAACTACTTGGTTATGTTTAGAGGAAAGATTGTAGTTTGCGATAAAATAATAACTTAACCTAATGTTCCAACATAACATAAAAACACGTAACTAGCATAAATAAATAACCCCCCTGAGCTTACTTTCTTATGTCACATTACGTAACAAACATAACAACGCTACGTAGCAAGCGTAAACTCAATGCTTACTTTTGGTTTTACATAGGACAAGAACAGCGGCTTCCTGGGTGAATGTCCTGTGTTTGTTTGCTTGTAGTTTTGAAAAAATAAATGAAAATAAAATGTAACTATGCAATTCAAAAATACAAGTCGTAGGAAAAAAGGCAAAACAACAACCCCATGAATTCAAAATTCAGTTGTTGTTTTTTATGTCAATTAAATATTCATTGTCCCCGGTGAAGGCTCTCACCCTAAAACCATGACACATCAACATGAACAAGACAGTTGTCTTACACCATTTGTTATTGAATAATGAAGTAAGGCCATTTGGTTCATCAATAATTCATACTATGATATAAAATAACCTTGCTCAAACAATAAAAGTATAGAACTTAACTTTTTATAGCTCTACTTTAAAGCAAAGCACCATTTCCCCTTCAGAGAAGCATTTAGAGTGCCAAGAAATGGCTTCAGACAAAGAGTCACTTAACATCCTGCTTGTTTAAATGTGGAACATAAAGAAGACAGAGGTGTAGCCTCAAGACTTAACGTATGAATTGGTTTCAGGTAGTCTAATATCAAAAAAGGCTGTATAACTTAAGGCTCCTAGGAGTGATTCTGTCGATACAAATATTAGTCTCTTTGCTCATTCAGACGCATCAGCTCTCACTATGAGCTTGTAGGTAAGCTATGAAAACAAAGTGGTCCAAGACAGGAGTTGACTTTTGAAATATGGTGGAAACCGTAGCTATAGAATAAAACCCATGTAATATAGTTTCAAAACCAGATTAAAACTAAATCTAGGCTTTAGTTTTTGCTTATTGCATTGAAATGAATGTGTTTAATCAGTCGCCATGGGGCCATACAGGATCAAGCAAAGAAAAACTGTACACAAAACACAGAGAGTGATTTTGAGTGGTCAGAGGCCATAGCTGTTCATTTTTGCCCAATGGCCCTCTAGCAGGTTAATTAGACCGCGGGTACTGTATCAGCCTACTTTGGCAAGTGTATCATAATACTGACTATGACTGACTGTGACAAAAGTAAAATACAAAGCACATTGCCCAACAGCAACTTAGACCGTAAAAGCAGAAAGAAGCTGCAACCTTGATTATCACCTTTTAAGATGATATGGCTAACATTTTAGCAAACAGTTGCCTACACATCCATAGCAACCATGAAGACATGTGGATGTACAAAGAGAGCTGAATACAGCGTCGGAGGCGGCGCCCTGTTCATTCTTAAGAAAGTTGCTCAATGGTGTAATATTGCGCAAAGTCCGTTTCCTTTAACCCCGCCTCTTAACCCTCGATCCAGCCTCAGGAAAAAAAACAGTTCACTTCAATACCTGGTGCAACATTAGCATTTATTTAGAGTCATGTTTCTGGTCACCTGGTCACCAATATTCACCATCCAGTAAAAGATGCTTGTCTGTCTTTATTTGCTAAACCACCGTCCCAGACAACTTCAGTTGGGCCGCAACAGCTATGGAACTGTGAGGTCGCTCATAGAATCTTTCACTGCCAATGTCGTGATTACGTCACAGTGTTAGCTGGAGGTCAAACAAAGGAAAGACTGGAGGCAAACACGAATCCCCTCAGAGAGGTGGGCTAAAGTTACTCAATGAAAATGTCATCTTGCTAAATGATTGGGTGCCAGAATCGATATTGCATTTATTTAAGATGATAAACTGTGATTCTGGGCTCTTGCAAGCTTCAATATTGGCAACGCTTTTCAGAGATGTAGAGAAAATGTTGCAAATAGTTTAGCTTAGCCTTCGTCTAACCTCCTCAGCTGTCTCTAATAGAGTAAAGGAGAGAAATGTTGCTAATAGGCTAAACTTTTAGAGAGATGTAGAGATGGCCCACTGTCAGACTTATTGTAATCAGTAAAGCATCAAAGCGTGGTGGAGTTAACAAGCTAACTAGCGGGGGGCTGGGTACTTAGCTAGCTTGCTAATTCAGCCATGCTTTTATTTTACACATGTTTTGTTTACACTCGCAAAGTAAGTTACTATTGAGAATCATTCTAAAAAAACAAGCCAACAATGTGTTGAAATAATTGTTCGTCCTCCACCCACAAAAATGCATCATCATGTTTACAAAAAGAAAAAGGGTTTAAAGCAGCAGTGGGCTACATGTGATAGAAGACTAACTGCCAATGCCTCAACAAGGAAGGAAACACGATTGTGTGTGTGTGTGCCTGAGTAGTTTCAGTCAAAGTCACCCCTGAGTAAGTGAACCGCACCTACAACTTGAATCTGTTTGTTATTCCACGCTGTTCATTTCACAACACAAAGACTGCAGAATCAGCCGCAGAATACCAATAGAGCGAGGGAAGTGATTTGTTTGCTGGTTTGGGAAAGCCTTGCTTCAAGGCTCTTTGTGAAGGATGAATTAACATACATTGTAGGCTGCCCATTGAGACCCCCAGAGACTAAATACCCAGTCCATTCAGCTTGTCTGAGCCCTTTTTTTTTGCAACTTCCTTTGCCTTGTTCTCTATCTTAGCCCCCTTTTTACCACCATTGTTACAGTTTGTGCAAGCTGCTGTCTGGTAACAGTGGCAGTGACGAGGTTGATGATGCTTTCCCATAAGGGACTTGCTTCGGAAATGCAATAACTTTACTGTACTTAAAATAACCTACGAGCCAAACTAAACACATTGAAAGCAATCATCTCAACAGCAGTATTTCACCTGCCTGAATCATGGATCCCTTACCTTTATTATATTTACAAACACAATTTCTCTCCCTCTCTGTTTCTTTTTCTCTTTAATATTTTTCATATTCCCCATTTTCTGATGCACCAGGAGACTACTGCGCAGGGCTTTGCCCTAAATATTGCCGTCGCCCCTCTGGAGACCAACTTCCAGGAGATCTGGAAGTCTGTCAAAATGCTGAAAGGGTCCCGAGGCGCTTTGACCTACTTGTTCCTCTTTGCAAGGCAAACTGTGGAGACGTACAGAAACAGAAAATTGTTCACAACTATAGAGCATCCCGTCACCCCCGCCAGCACTCACATCCAAAATCAGTGAAAAACAGAGTTCACTAAAATCAAGGCAACGCATTAGTGTATAACAAGCTTCCCACTCTGCCTTTTTCATTTTTTAAGATTGAGATAAAAGACAAATGTTAATTTAAATTGAAAATAACACCAAGATAATTGGATCTGCAAATGCTGTTCAGATAAGGCTTTGCTGCTGTTTTTTATTTTATTTTATTTTATTTCTGACATTTGCGAAAATCAACATTATCAAAATCGTTAAAATGCATGAAATACTTGACAGATCAGAAATAAATGAGGGGCTTATTGTTGTGTGAGCTGGGGCACGATGCATTCGAGGCACTCTGATATATAGCTCCATAACGGCGCCTTAACGAGGAAAACACACAATAATGACTTCAGTTTCAATTTCTTTCTTTTTTTTTCTCCATTAAAGCTTGCAACACTTCTAAAAATATAAACAAAATGCCTTACATCCAGCCTAAATCGCCATGATTGGGGAATAAAATGTAAAGGTCAAATTTCCAACTTTGAAAGGGCACAGCTGGTGCATCCTCAGGACTCATTGTGATGAAGCTCGGAGGGATGATGCGTCTTGTTACGGACTGCCTCGAGAAACATAAAAACACATTTATTTACAGAAAAACTCTGCTTGTATATAAACTAAATGGATACAAGCGCCCTTAGATATTGATCTTTCCAGTGCATTAGCAACATTCTAGAAATAAAGCAATTGTAGTTTGCTGCAGTACTTATATAGAACTATATAGAAAAATCACTAAGGCTCTTAAAGCTGGGGTAAGCAGTTTTCTGGAAAAAGGCAATCAAAAACGGCAGAATTTGAAAATACAGCCCTCATCCTGCGGCTCACCTCTCTCCCCTCCCTGTCATAAGCCCCTCCCACCAGACGAACTCAGGCATATGTACACACTTCATTCAGTAACATGTACGAGTACTAGTCATTCATTTCATACATTGTTCTTCATACAGTAACCTGTACTAGTCATTCATTTCATACATCCTTCATACAGTAACTTGTATTAGTACTCGTTCATTTCAAACATCATCCCAATGATGATTGTGATCCTGATGCAGATATATACCTTCAACTGTAAGAAGATTTCAGTCCTGTTTTCTTTCCAAACTTGTGGGCCTGTGAAGCCCTTTGGGAAGACACACTGTGATTCAGGGCTCTATATGAACATGAACCTGAATTAGCCACAGCAGTGAGTGTCTGGCTATACAGAAGTCTAAACTATTAGCAACATTTTCTCTCCATCTCTAAAACGCTTCGACGATATTGACATGTTTATTCTCTGAGTCTCTTTTTGATAAGTCCGTCTTCCTTTTTTGGGTTGCTGCAGTTGTTGTCAACGTTGGAATAGTAACTTTTCTGGCAGGATTTTCCCACAGTTCAATCAGACTTTCCCCATCTAAAGGGAGCTGCATCTGCATTTGTTGAACAGCCAATAGGAACGCCCCCTCTCTCTCTGAAATGAGCTGTGATTGGCCAAAGTCTCCCGTCACGGGCTGGAGTTACTAAAGCCTTAAGACAGAGCCAAGAGAGAGTGCAGAAGTCTAGTTTTCTCTCAGGCAATGTGAATAACAATATACTGAAAGGTTATTATGGAATCTTTCCCACATGACACAGAAAAAAAAATAGGCTTCCAGCCAGATGGTGTACATCTTAGCTCTGTCACAGTGCTGGAGAGGAAACATTTCAAAAAGATGATTGATGGCTTCAGAGAGCGTTCTTTTACTTCAGCAAGCACTTTCTTGGCTGAGGTGCACGTCTTATTTGAAACAACACTGTTTTCTCTGCCATTAATCATAGTGCATTACAGAGTCTATACTAATGTATAACCTCTTACACTGAGGATTTTTCTTTTTAATTACAGAGGTGTCACATGATGCGTATTTAGTAAAGGTTAGGCTCGAGTTTGGTGGATTACCCCCCAGTTACTTAGCATTTCTTCGAAATGTCACTCCTTTCAAAAAGAGGAAAAGTAGCACTTAATGGTTCCTCGGGGAGGGAGGGGGGGTCTTTCAATGTCAAAAATATGTATTTGCGTCCCACGCATTTGAAGGTGATTATGTGTGCTCGTTTTAATCAGTGGCTATGAGATACTCTATCTCTTTTTACTACCCCCCCCCCCCCCCCCCCCCCCCAACCCACACATCTGATTCAATGATGTTGCCATCCCTTCTCATCCTCCTGTGCTCGTGCAGGCTGTCGACCCCTCTCTGGTAATACGCTAATATAACTGCTTGTTGTTGAGGATGGGGGGGGTTGGTCCTGCCCTCAAAAGCAGAGACTCTCAGTCCCATATAAACACACTCACTCACATATCACAGATGTCTTTCACACCTGCAGGAATCAGACAATTTCTAGCATTAATACCAACAGCAAAAAAAAAAACAGAAAGCACCGGGGTATTCATTGGAGGGGCACGCTGGGAGCTAAACGGGGGCATCAATAAAAGGTAAAGTGGAATAGTGGAATAAAAGAGAGGAAGAGCGACGGGAGGGAGGGAGGGGGGGAGGGAGGGTTGAGTGCCGGATAAGCCGCCCTCTCTTCTCCCATCATCTCAGTCTGTGCAGCACCGGAGCGCAGTCCCGACATGTGCACCTGTAAGCCCCATTCATTCATCCAGGGAGAGCAGCATCCACGCGCGTGAATGGCAGCGACGCCGACGAGACGTTTCACGGCAGCGAAGAGCGTCAATCTGAGCATCAATCTGTCCTGATGAAATCCTATGAGCTCGGGGGCAGAGGCGGTGGCGGCGGAAGAGAAGGCGACATGCGGAGAAGTGGATGCTGAGTCTACCGTTAAGGTCTGGACCCCCCCCCCCACCCCCGATCTGTCAGCCCTTTTGAAATGTGCAGTACGGAGACAGGACACGCTGCTTACGGAGGCTTTTCTAATGCTTTGCCGGGTCTACTATCGGAGTGTATGTTGAGCAAGGACAAGAGAAGAGTTGGTCAGACCCTCTGCTATCTATCTGGGGGAATTACAGAGAACTTTCACATGGATAAAAAAGTAAGATGTATATATACATTTGTTAGGGTATGAGCTTATTTCTTGGTTCCTTTGCAGTCTCACAGCATAACATATCATCTAACTGGTGAAGCACTCACTACAGTAATATCATTTGTGTTTTGTAGAGCCAACTTTAGTTTTCTGGGATGTATCATTCCTGGCTCTGCTCAGCATTACTGAGATGCACATTTTGGAAATTAGACTTTGGATGATCTTCAAGAGGTCCTTTTGGCACGTTGCTGCCAAACTGTCTGGAGTACAGTGCACAAACAATTCTTTCTCAAAATACTAACACTAAAACATTTTCATCTATTTGTGTTACGTATTGCCACATAAGTCTTTTTTTTTTTTTTATACAAAAGCTGACATTGATTTAGAATAGAACATTACTGTACCACTAGCAGGACATTTGTCCTCGTCTCAATATTAAAAACAGCGCAATAAACAGTTTTTTTTAAATCATCAGCAACACCAATATATGTGCAAAATCTGAGACAACTTAATGAGATCTCCTACCATAGGGATATTCTGGTGATGTTGCTTAAGCCCAGCACATAGTGTAAATCAGAGTGTTATTGATTAAGAGTGTTAAAATTGCTAACAGAGATACTACTGACAGCAGCTTTACAAACCGTGGCCAGAGAGACTTAGACTGATTTTGCATCCTTGATTCAGACATTAACAGCAGCATGAACTGTGCTGTTTTACAGTAACTGCTTCTTTGCTTTGCAAAGTTGACTGCATTGTAAAGCCCGGTTGGTCTTAATGATCAGCACAGAAGATGAACTCTTTACTCATTTGTCAATACCCCTCGAGCGCGAGAGTTCTGAACATACCAAATAAATATGACTAGACTGTACCAGAGTACCTAAAAATAGATATCTTTTTCTTATTAAAATGTGTTAATTGTACGTGTTTTTCACACTTCAAAAAACAACTCGCACTTCAGAAAGTGAGAGAATTCCCTCAAATCTTTTTTTCTGAAGAGTGCAAAACAAACTCTTGCCTGTTCCCGGTGTAAAACATGAACCTGTGCTGCATACAGCTACATATTCCATGACTGCACCAGTCGGGGATCATTGCCATATTAGCTTTATAGACATTTGGTTTGAAGTCTACAGATTTAACTTTCAGATTTGCTCTCTACTAACTGGTCTGCTCATTAACAAATTGCTAACAAATGGCGCTTGTTGAAATGGTTTGATTTGGAATTAAGAGCTGCTGCTTGGAGATTCATCAGAGGGCATTTGAGCATTTGAAATCCTTCCCAACAATTTTGATTCTGCATCGGTTCCTGTGTAATCTAGATCGAATGCGCCTCAGCAGAATTGAGGGTGCCTCAGAAGGCTATTCAAGAGAAAATCATTACGCTTTGAGCTCTGCAGGCTTGCTGTTTTTTTCTTCTTTTTTCTCATCTACATACTCCACTGTGCTCTTGATGTACATAAAAAAAAAAGAAAAAAAACGCCTTTGAGTCAGATTGTTTGAGGTTGTTTTTGCCCACTTGAAAGCTGGTTCAGATCACAGGCAAGTTCTGGCTTCAAGCGAAAGGAATGCTGCATGAGCAGATCAATACTCAGAGAGGCTCCTGGCGAAAACCAGCACCATCATCCTACGGAGCAGGATGCTGACTCCTCTGAAGTTCCCACTGTAGTCAAACAGGAACAGTATCATTAATGCCAACCGTGGGAGTGTGTGATGAATGACGGATAGATAGATTTAATAATTATTTCAAGTATCCAGTCTGCAGACAAGCAAGAATTTGGCTTATCACGTGGCTGTAGATGCACTGTAATGATGTGTTTTCTCTTTCCCATCCTTACTTACATCCCTATGCAAATGTCTTGAACTAAGCAGGCGTCAGCAGCAGAAAACATTTGTAAATCAATAATGCACTTTGTATATTAAGCAGCATAGGACGACTCCTATTCCTAATTACTCTGAAATTATACTGGAATTTGTGCTGCATTTTCCACCCGCATGGAAACAAATGTGTCCAGAATCGCTGCGATTCAAGCCACACTAAATGCCAAGGGCAAGGAGATACAGCATGTCCCCACTGCAGATTCTTGATGAGTTAATGAGCTTCACACTTCCCAGACATCGGACCTCTGCATGAATGTGAGTGGCTTTTGTGTCGACAGCAAACGGCACAAGCGAGGAGTTTTTTTTGACACACTTTGAGGCAGTAGCTTGCAAACGGTAGGTGCAGACAAAGAACCTCGTCTCCAAATAGAGACCTTGAAAGCAGGCCGTTCACTGATGCCAGGAAGAGTCTACGCGGCTAGGCTGTGTGCTACTACGGTAAAACATTTAAAATATTTAGACACTGCGCCGACCAAATGTGGTACGTGGCATTTCCACCCATAAAACACACTTTCTGTGATTCTGTCACTTATTCTCACATGCAGTGGTGGACATCTTGGACGTCAATCTGTTTAGGAGGAAGGAACAAACACCTGGTGAACACCTGACATTCATGTATAATTATATTAAGCATTGCAGCAACAGATCGATTGCTGAATACCTCCATCAGTTGGCCTATCAGTGGAATGGAGCCTCATGACAAAAGAAAGAGAAAGAGCAGCAGTGTGTGTTTCTTCAACTAAATGAGCCCTTCTCATGATGATTTCAAAGTTTTGCATGAGTGTGTGTTTGTAATTAGGGTGGGTGGCTTGCAGTATAATATGGTTGTATATAATGGAAGCTGCTCTGCCTGTGTGTATTGTGATTGAGTCAAGGCTATGTATTCATTCACAGGATTACTGATTGTGGTTGCTGATTGTATATTTGGCTGATATTGTTCCGAATGTATTTTTACGTGCGGGAGTGTACAATACTTTCAATCAGTGAAATGTGATTCAATGCAGATTTACTCAAGTTTACCAAGGAGATTGTATGACGACCCTGGTCGCCAGGGACAAATCTTGGGCCTTGTTCTTTTCTGTAAATCACGGATAGGTTTTTTGGACCAAAACCACGTTTTATAAATACGATTTCATAATGTAACAGCTTAACGTAACAACTCAACGTAACAACTCAACGTAACGATTGTAACGAACGCAAACAAACGCAACGTCACAAACGTATCAACCTCAATGTAACAACTGTCACGTGATGAATGAACAACGTAACAACGTTACGTAATAACCTTAACATAGTAACAGTAATGTAACAACCGTAACGTAACAACCGTAACAACGAGTGTACATGAATAACAATCACCCTTAGCAGACTTTCCTATGTAATGTTGCGTAACAAGCGTGACAACATTACCCAACAACCGTAAACTTAACATTTACTTTTGGTTTCACACGGTACATAACAGCACTCTTGCGGGTAAAATCCTGTGTTCGTATGAGCATACAATGCACCAACATTTTCCTGGGGACCGGGCTGTGTACGTACATGAATACATACATTTCGCTTATCGTTTCACTTCAAAGTCTGCATTTAAATCTGAGCTTTATGTTGCTCACACCAGTATGTTTCGCTCACACCAGTATGTTTTGTAGGTTAATGCAAGGTCTCTCGAAAATATACCACATGCTACCTTGAGCAATATAAAGACACTTTTGTTAATTATCCACAAAGCTATTTGTGAATATTACCACATTTCTTTTTAAATTAAGAAATGGGAACATTCTGATGTCACTTTCAGGCAAAATGAGATGCTGCTCCATTAACTGTGACAACTTGCACAGAGTTGTTGTTTCTCGCTTTGATCATGAGAATAATTGGATTAAGCTAATTACATGCCCAGCAGAATAGTACACTTGTGCTCAGTAACCGTGTATACACTGTGGTTTTTGATGGAGCTGATTGTCATTTGCCTGTAGCTGCTGATTTGAATTCTATTGCAAGAATCGAGCAAATACGACATGGTCATAGGCATCTTAGCATAATAATTACTTTGATTATGGTCATATTTAGTAAATTGATATTGTGATAAAGCTTGCATTTTGAGGAATGCGGATTGCCTCAAGTAAAACAAGCACATAATTATGTACTACATCAACAAATGCAGTATGCAAAATAGCAGAAAAACAAGAATATTTACATAAGGAACAGCTTGATCTAATTATTCTCAAGCTCTAAAGTACATGCAGTAATTAGATTATTGTGTGCCCATAACCAAAGATATAGTGAATGATACTGGGTGCATACGAACAGTAATACAAAGTTTGAAATAGGTGATGTAATTTGTGTTGAACACAAAGTTCAAAACTTTTAAATTGAATTAGTCTCCGGTGCAGCAGTGTTCAAGAGGGCGATATAATATGATTCTCACCTGAGAGCACAATATGGGAAGTTGCGAAATAAACCAACAACCGTGATATAACTTTGACAGTGAAAGTGGATTTTATTTTTGTAAGATGGGACTCCTTGTGCATGAAGAGAGTCAGGGCAGTTCAGCGCGACACTGTTTTTACTCCTAATAAATATCAACGAGCTGAATTTGATTTGGTCCCGTGATTTTACTGGCCGGCACAACAGATTCAGACCACAATCTAAAAGCACATTTTATTCAAATGACTGCAATAATATAATATCCTCTCTGGAGGATTGATTGATTAAGGATTGATTAAGACTGTATTTCAAGGCCGCCACATTATGCGAGGACTGGAAAATATGATATGTATATGTAAATATTCCTACCAATATTATGCCATTTTATCTATCTCCTCTTCAAGTCTAAGGTGTAACATGCGAAACTGCTGTTTCTGTTGGAATATATCCGCACATTACTGGGTGAATGAATTGTACTATCTGCATTCAATCTTTTGAATGCCAGCAAAATGAATACAATGGTTTTGTGGCATACATGTTTAAACTTTTGAGCTGATGTAAGTAAAATAAGACCGTGAGTGTATATGGCTTTATTGGTCCAAATATCTTTGCCAAATGGATTTAGAGTGTTTACTTTTTATTGATTAAAATGCTTGCAAGGAAACAGACACTGCTGCTCTTTGTCATATTCACTGAGCTTCATTTTATGTGTTCTGTTCTGTTTACTTAATTAATTTGTGTTAAAAGTGAGACTGCGTACATTTTACAGAACAATGGCCCCTGCTGCTACAACTGACTATTAAAGGACCAGTGTGTAGGATTTAGTGCTAAATGGCTAAACTGCCAGTTTTGCTAACATTAGCTACTGGTCATAAGTAAGGCGGTAGCAGTTGTGTGTTTTATTGCTTATGAATTTTAAGGTGCGGATGTCGGTTATTGCACATTTAACTTTTCATTTGTAAAAGGCATAATGTGTTGTTTGATAAAGTCTCATAGTTTCGCTTTAGGTTATTGTTTTTACCACTATTCAAAACATTTTTTTACAGTTGGCTGATTTTTGTCCAGTGATGGTTCCAGAGTTGTTATTGTTGTTGTTGCTGTTTATTACATCGAGCCAATGTATACACAAGACGATTCTAATAGCAAACTGTGCTGTTTCCCCGTCTGAGCTGTGAAACGCATTGCTGGCACTGTGTTGTGCGGTACTCATTAACACTTTCATTGAAATGTCAGACTTCGCGCCGTTCATGCTTGCCAACACTCACAGTAGAAAGCTGTAATTGCATACGCCCACATATCAAATTATTCAACCATCTCACTCACTCACTATACTTCATTTTCATGAACTCCATTTTTAAAGAGGGCATTAATCCATTTCTCAGATAGGAGTTGTAGCAGTTACTTTTTGAAACAAAGTTTGACATAAAAAGGACCTGCTGGGAAATGAATAGTGGAGGGGCAACTAACACAAGTCTATTACATCATCAAACTCACACAGAAATCAGCAAGATGCCGCTGCACCGGATCAGTTAAAGGTGGCTTGTGTAACATTTCTAACCATCATGATGCTTGACATCACTTTCATCAGTATTACATTAGTAGCCCTGTCATCAATTCATCAGTGCTTCCTTGTTGTCCATTCACCTCAACCTCATCATTCCTTATGGAAAACTATGCTGCCTCAAAACACAGGAAGGTTTCCAAGTATGGAAGTTCCAAGTTCCCTCTGTGTGAGCAGTTAATGTTTGACAAGTTCATTCAATATTTATCTAGACATGAGAACATGGCAACTTGCCGACAGTGAGAGGAATATTCTCTTCCACTAGAAGCCAGATGGGAATGTCAAACATCATTCACTGTGCTCACAGGATGCAGTATTTACCCTCAACACTGAGTATCCATCCACCACTTTGATCCTTACTGAGGTATCTCCACAACAAAGATGTATTGCCATGGCATTTTGGACAGACATTCATGGTCCCCAGACGATGAATCCTGCTGAATTTGGTGATCGCCTGACCTTTTCCTTTAGTGCCACCATTATCTATGTTGTTTTGACCACTGACAATTGGGTGGTTTACTGTGAAATGTTCATGTTCTCCTCAGGATGAATTGTTTTCACTTTGGTGATCATCTCACTTCTTGTGTAATGCCACCATCTGGTCCTAATTTTAATTTTTCCAATACTTTGTTTTATGACCAAATACCTGCAAAACAAATAGCATTCCGATCCCATCAGCCTTTGCTTTGTTTTATGCTAAATAGCAGCTGTTGGCAAACCATACCAAAAGTCACATAGTCTCTCTTTAAGTTTTAAACAATAGTTTGTTTTTAGGTTATGCTTAGTTGATTGACATGTGACAGGAATTTGGTCCTGATTTTGAAGGGTCATATTATGGGTTTATTATGGTTGCAATTTAGAATTTTGATAGAAAATAAAAGATCTAAGCTTCTGAATGCGACCAAGAAAGCTAAAACTAATGAGGCACGCACTATTTGAACATTGAAGAGCAAGAACATTGAAGCCAGGTTCCAAACAGCAACGATGATTGTGTCATGTCGTGTCATATTCTGCAGGATGTGAGAAATGACACCGGCAGAGATAGAGCTGTCGCAGTGAAAAGCCACTAATTATCACCCAGATGATTTTCAAAGGACCCACCGCACTGGAAAATACAGGAGTTGCGCTTCAAGGTGTTTTCGTCACATACGCATCAATATTGCCAGCTTAAGCAGCTATTAATTGAGTTTGAATTTTAACGAGTTGCATTTTAATAGCACACCTACACCTCTTTCTGTATGTAACACCGTTGGAAGAGCACCGCCGTCTCATTAACCGCCCATCTGTCAAAAACACTGCATGGCATTCCTCTGAGCCTCAGCACATAAACAGATGCAGACAGAATATTGATTGATGAAAGTGATTTAATAAGAGAAGAGTGAGAGAGTAAGGAAAACCATCAGTGGATCATTTTGAGTCCAAACGTCAGGTTTATCTCACTCAAAAGGTCCTCTCATCAAGCAAAATGTCTGGCTGAATTTCTTTCTCCGGAGTGTCATGTGAGGACAAGTCAACAAAACGACAAAGTTGTTTAGAAATGGGACGAAAGGTGTCTTTGGGTTTCTGCTGGATCCAAAGACACCAGTCAGGGAAGAGGTATTGAGCTAAGACTAGTTATTCTTTTACAGTGAATCTGTTCACGTGCACGCGTTACTCTAATAGCGCCGCAGATCACAATGCAGCTCATACTCTTGGTCATGAAAGGCTGCATTTGAGCTTACCGTCTTATTTGGCTCCCTGATAACATATGCATGAATAAACAGAATATTTCCTGAGGGAGATTCAGTTGACTCAGGCAATGAACAAAACCCACAGAGGTGATCAGATGCATACATATTTAAATAGCTTTTTTAATATGTAAGAAATATTGATGATGACTGATTCGAATCACTGGCATAATGATAACACATCATGGTGCTTGTGCTTAAGTAAATGGAATGGGGAAATTGAGGGTCGGGACGGTTCACACGTCGGAGGAAGGGGGAATGGAGAAGTAAACAGAGGAGGCAGAGGTTGAAATTTAAGGACGAATACTGATTCCATGTCTGGCAGACGCATAATTGCAGTCCATTTGAGATACAAGGTCAGTTATTTATAGAATATGTGATACTCCATCGTGTTGATGATGCTGTTGGTTAGCATAAGACTGCAGACATGCTTTGTACTGACCAGTCATGGACATTTGTGGTTAAACACAAAGCAATATAACCTATCAAGATTCTGTCAGCGACCTCTTTAAAGGTTCTCTATACGATACTCAGAGAGTTAAGATAGCATCAAACAATTAGTTGCTATGTGTATAGATATAGTGGAGTAATATCTACCTGAGCAGAGAATCAAGTTACGATCGAGCTTTGTCTGCTTTGTTTACATAGTAAACAAAGTTCACATATTTTTGCTATTATATTATACTGTTGATTTTACATTGATAAACGCACTTTAGTTTAACATTTTGGGAAATACGTTTATTTCACAGTCTTGTCAGGATGAGTTACAGGATGAGTTATGAGATACCTCTCATGTCTGTTCAGTAAATGTGGAGCTATAGTCAGTTTGATTAGTTCAGCACAAAGACTGGAAACAGGGGGAAACAGCTATCCTGACTCTGTCCAATGGTAGCAAAATGATGGTTTTGTCTTTTCACTTGTTTGTTGGAGTGGAAGATATCGTCACTGTCTGAAATCCAATATTTTTGATTCGGAATTACTCGTCGGAATGGTTTCCCCCCTCTGCTGCTTGTATCGGAACAGCATGATGTGAACGTGGCATTACACGTGTGATTTCCCTGCAACGATAAGTCATGTCTGTCAGGGGAAACATCTATTTGCTACCCTCCTACGCCTTCATGTTGGTGAACAAATGAACATTTCTCTGACTTTGATACACTAGGTGTTATTTCAAATCATTCCAAGCTTGAAATGTCATAGTCACTCATCTAAACCACCCGGCTATAAGAAGCATCATTCACAGCCACTGCACTTTGTCACATACCAAGATATAACCATCCTCTTTAATTACTGGTATGAGCTGTAATGACTTTCACACAGCTGCCTCCTCTTCATCGGTAGAGTTATTTAGATTAGAGCCTTTTTTTCTTTTTCTTTTTTTTTTACTCTAACCCATTATTAGAATTTTCAAGCATAGGAGTCCATTCAGAATGCACTCCTTTCATATGCCTGTCAGGAAATGAAAGCAAAATGAATAGAAATGCCCTTACTGTCTGTCTAGTGGACCATGTGACTACAGCTGTTTATGCCTCAGATAAACAACACCCACGTTATGCATGGCTCCCTCAATTTCTCCAATCCCACTTCATCCCCAAGTAAGAATTCCATTTGTGCGGCTGTGACATTTTTCATGTGATTTATTCTATTGTCCCGAGTCCTCGGGCCATGGCTGCCCCTCCGCCCCGTCCCCTTGCCATCAGCTTTGACAATCCCGGCCTTTGTTTTTGCAATGAGAAGCAGCATTCTTCCAGAGGGATGACCTCCTCTGTCTCTACAGGGGCTGGCACTGTGGACGCGACCCTACCCGGGGATTGGATAGCACCCCACCGGATGCTGCGAACCAAATCCGCGAGTTGTCACCCCGACTCTGGTGCTCATATGTGCACCAAACACGCTCTCCTTCCCCTGGAAGACAACTTGATGGATCCCTCTGTTCACCACAGCTGACACATCAAGGCCCGGCACCATTATCAGCACCGTAAGCAGTAGCACAGCACAACAGGATTAGAGTCAGTGGATCATCGCTAATTTCTGTAAGTAAACATCTCATGCACTTTCTAATTATTATTTTGTATGATTGAATTTGAATTGTACTGTAGTTAATTTAATTAACTACAGTACAATGAAATTAAACACCTTTTCCCAAAAGCACAACATAATACAAAAGTTGAGCAGCACCAGGAGGAGAAAAGATGAGACGAAAAGGTACTGAAGAAAAAACTATTTCAGTGAGACTCATCCCTAAATTCCCACAGCACCTGAACATTAGAATTCCAAACCAGCACCGAGGCACCGGTCTCAACTTTTACATCTCCAACCAGTTGAAAGGGATAGCGCAAGCATCAGGACATCAAACACCAGGAACAGGAATACATCAGATTACCTGCAGCTGTCTATCGAATACAGACTCATGCTCCGGTCACCGCTAGGATTTAAGGGATTAATAACAGTTGGCTGGATTCAGATGGCAGCAATTAGGACTAAACGAAAGGAAATCACGTTCCCATGACAATGGGATTTTCATTTTTTTTATTGTGTGTGACTCGGTCTGGCACCTGCCCCGAGGAACGGCTCTGCTGTAACGAGGGTTCACTCTGGGTACAGTTTGCGGTGTCAAAGCCAGGGTTGATAAGTTGGAGGTTGAACGCACAGTAAAAAGAATATAAATGCAAATGTTTGTTCACTAGTGTTGTTGCGCAGCATCTTTGAAGCCATCTACCTGGATCCCGTTTCACAGGCGTATCTGTCTCATGTTCCGCGCAGCACTCTCCAGGCTTGTTACGCTTTAAACCGAGGATGTCTCATCCTTCAGTTTGTATCCGCCGCATAGCTCCTCGCAGCCCCAGCCATTTGACTGTCATTAGCACAGACACCATTAATATAGATTTACCCCGCTGGGACAGGAACTATAAGACACGTCTATAAGATGTTTGATATCTTAAGAGACCTATTTGTAGTTTTCTCTGCCATACATTTTAAACACACAGCGAGAAGCTTTCGATCTTTTTAAGCTGTAAGTGAGGCTGGCTCCATCTTCCACTCGTCCTCCTTCAACTCCTGGCTCTTTGATGCAGTTGATCATATCATTAGCGAGCACTGGGTTGGAAGCATTAGGTCTGTGATGTAGGCCGGAGTCTGGCAGGTCTGTGTATGTGTACCTGTGCTGGTTATTTATGGTAGTTTGGGGCGTTTCTTATGAAGCCATTGAAAAAGCCACAACAACAGAATGACACCCTTTGTATTAAAGAGAGCAGCGTTGGAGAGCGAGAGCACAATCAAAGGATTGGACACAAGCTGACTGTGTACTCAAAGTTAAATATTCAATGGCATGTAAATGTGTGCAGGTCAGTTTTGTGTCATTTAAAGGGGCAGTTTGTAAGATGTGGGCACGTGCTCCAAAACAATAGGGGGCAGCATTTTAGCTCTTCTGGGTCTATACCATCTAAATTTACAGTGTCATTATAAAAATAAAAAAAGTTAAATGAGTATTAACAGCAGAGCAAGAATATTCGACCAAACTGCTAAAATAACACTGCTATCTTATGATCTGCACCTGTTGCATTGGCCTGTATTGTGTTTGCTGTGCCAATAACCGGGGGCTGTACGATCTTTGTACATTTTGATAGTTCAAAGATCAGTTTTCACTTTTTCAGCCTTTGTATTGGCTACGAAAAGTATACTTATTTTAAGTTAATCGTTACTTTACATTTACTTAGTTTGTATCCAAAGCGACTTCCAATCTGTGCATTCAACGACATGGATACAAACCAAAAGTTACTAGAACTATGCAAGTAAATCGACTTGTGCTGAACTGCTTCAATTGCTACATTTAAAAACAAGGAGAATGAGTTGTGGATGTTGTTATGGGCCATAGTGCAGTCTGAACAGATTCATTTTCAATCTGCAACAAAAGATGTTTAGAGCCAGTGTTTTTGTACTGTACAGAGGAATTCTGTTTTTTGTTGCCTGCTATTAATTCATTAACTTTGTGCAGGCTGGGTCAGTAGAAATCCTCAAATGTTTCGATGTGGCTGATTGCAATGCTGTCTTTATGTAAAGACAAAGAAAGTGTTGTCATCATACTGGTATCTACAATATTGTAATCTAATCTAAACGTTTGTCCCAGTTATAAAGTTGTGTCACACTAGTGTCTAAATTAAGTCATGTCGTTGTTGTGCCACCGGATATCCAGACAGCTGCTGCTGATGCACATGGGAGAAGTTTGCCTTCAGGTCTTTCTGCCATAAATCCTATTTGATTAGGTTTAGGAAAATATTGTGGTTTGGGTTCAAATAAACCCCAGAAATCCCTGAAAGCAAACTTCTCCCATGTGCTTGAAGTACAGGACATGGCCCACAGTGAAAACCTGTGGTCCAATCAGTACTGTGACGGAGATCATGCACCTTAAGCTCACTGAATTTGACTGACACGGATAGTTGTGTTTCATTGCAGCACATCTGTCAGGAATACAGCCAAAAGGTTTTGTTTTCCCATTCGTCTGTTTGCTTGTCTGTTGGCGAAAGAAAATCTCCAGAACTACTGAGCACATTGATGCCGCTTCTTACCAAGTGAGATTTTGCGGAAAGAAAGCACTGATTAGTTTCTGATTTTTGCTCATAACTCCTGAACTGTGAAGTGTAGACACATTTTGTTTTCCCTGGATTCCTTTGTTCAACACTAAATATCTCCATAAACCACGCACATATAGGTGAGGTAGCTGATCTTAAATCCACATATTTCT
Organism: Pholis gunnellus; assembly: GCF_910591455.1. NCBI lineage: Eukaryota > Metazoa > Chordata > Actinopteri > Perciformes > Pholidae > Pholis > Pholis gunnellus. Next base: position 23,430,192 of record NC_136540.1, read on the forward strand.
TGTGGTGTGTATGTAGAAAGAATTCAGAAATTTCTTTCATAAGCGGATAGCTCTAATATTGTTTTTGTTCAGGGGAGAATTGACTGCAGCATTTGAAGGTGATCACAATTATGGATGGATTACTGAACAGCCCCACTGTGCACAGGCCAAGGGGCCCAAAATGTCCGAGGGCCCCCTGGCCTTCACCTACAAAATATCATTCAAAGAGACTGAAGATGACCACAAAAACTGCAAAGTAACCAAAACAACTCAGACTCAGAGCAACTATGATAATGGGAAAAACAACAACAATATATCTGTGCCCATACAGGGGCCTATTTTCTCATAATCCACAACAGATATGAGTAGATTAAAACAGTGACTTGATTTATCAAATGATCATTACATTTGAACAAAACCAAGCTTATGCTGTTTGGAAATTGTGAGATAAACACTGATGTACAAGTTATGATAGACAATGTTAATATAGAAAGAGTATATCGAAATAAACGTCTGGGTTTGGTGTTACACCAAAACATCTTCTAGAAATTGTATTAAAGATATGTGTGAGCAAAGATGGCAAGGAGCGTTGCAGTTCTGGGACAAACAAGGCACATTCTGGATCATGAAGTTGTATTATCGCATCTGAATTACTGAGTGGAGGAGTGGTTATGCTTTTTACAAAAAATAGCCATGAGGATGGTAAGTCACACGCTTTGAAGTTCATGGATCTGGTAGGATTTAAGACTGCACAATTTATGTGCAAAGCAAGACTTAATTCACTTCCGGGCAACAAACAAAATATGATCTCACACAGAAGGAATTTATTTTTCAAAAGAAAAACAATTTCTACCACTAGGAAAACTATGTGTATTTCAATTTGTGGGGTGAATTTACGAAATGGTTCAGATTAAGAAAATAAAAATAAAAGTACAAAAGTATATCCATGTAAGAAAATGTATAAAAGAGGTACAGGGATGAGGAGGGGGCCTCGTTTCTCTCAGGACTGTAACGCTCCTGGTTGTTGTTGTTGTTGTTATTGTATTTGTTATACTAAAATAATTGTATATGTGATAAATATAAATGAATAACCAATATTGAAGTTATTTTAGTTATAGAAATGGACAGGACCTTATAAGTGTTTACTTTATCCTACTCCTTTTCCAACATATAATATTTGGTTATTTATTTGCTTATATAGAATTTTATAGATTGTTTTTTTCAACACTTTTCCTATAATCTGCGTCCAATTTTCACCAAATTGGCTTCTTTACATATTTGGATGAGCCCAAAAGAAGTGGTTTCACCCATTTTATTTAATGGATGCCAATTTCTTGCTGACGTGGCCTATTCATATCATAAATTGTTGTGACGCATTTTATATGCGGGAACCAAATTTAGGTAACAGGTGCACATATCGACTGCAGGCAATGCTGCTAAAATGGATGGCATTTTGCCTGTAGCTCATCCTTGTACTAACATTCACGGGATATAAGTGTTCCCCACAAAATCAGCATGATCTTCTATGTCTGTATTTGAATGCAGATGCAGCAAGCAAAATACTCATTAACACATTTAGATTGTTGTTTTATCAGAATCTGCGTGTAATGTAGATAAGAGCACATCATTCCAAACTGTCGTTGTTGCTCTCAGTTATGACATAATTAACCTTAAAATGGGTGTGCAAAATGATGAAGAGGTGGAGAGGGACTCGTCGCTTTTCAACATGATGCGAGAAGATAATTAGCTTTTCCAAAGCAATAACACGCTGTTCATACATGACCCTATTAAACCTATCCCGATGTGTTAATTAGCTAGCACTACCTTTGATCTCAGACTGGGGTTGATCCTTTTTTAATCGAGGATTAGTTACAGCTAAAGCTTTGTGATTAACCGTCAGAGCAGCTGTCTCATGAAGAGACTCTTGAAGAGAAGGGGAAACAAAAGCACACAGAGTGATTGGAGCCGGCATTATTGTGATCGCATATGTCTGTGCTGTAGCTCGAAAGCTGCGAGAAACAGCTGACTCTCACTAAGCATGAACACGCACACACATATGCAGAAACATTCTTTTAACGTTCTCTTATATTTTCTCTTCATTTTCTACCCGAGATGCACCAACGTTCAACCATCCAAATCTGCTCTTCCCCAGCTGTGCTGACTGGTGAATCCCACCTGACCATAAATTGGAGGCGTGTGGCAGATTGTTAATTATTAGCATAGGCGACGCCCCCTAAACACTATATAAGGCAGGTGTCGTGCCATGTGCAAATACTCAATTACAATTGGAGCGAAGACAAAGGACCTCAGCAGTAGTGAAATCAAGGTTCTGTTAAAAAAAACGTAAACATGACTTTCCAGAGCGTCAGTAGGCCTACTGGCGCTACAGGATAATGAAAAAGCATCGTAGAACAGTATGTAAGCCTTTCAGAAGCTGAACGCACACAATATCATCCAAGGATTTTATGGTCTTCAATGGGATCAGTGGACCAAGAGTATTTCTTTAATAATCCAATAATTATAAATAGTCTAAAACATATAATAATCTATAGTTGATTATATGATATTCATGCCTTTTTTATTTTCCTCAACTTTAAAACTTGACCTTGCGTTGGATAAACAATTTGTGGACTGTGAAAACAAGATGTTTTTTATTATCTCTCGTAAAATAGCTGTCGTAAAATTAGAAGAGAGAGAATAATAAAACAGAAGTGAATCCCAGAAATCATTAGGTACTAACAAAATTAGAACAAAAATAAAAGGACATTAGTTCTCATATTGCTTCCTGCATGAGGCCCAATGTGTGAAATGTCTTCTATTAGCATTTCTTTTTCCGACCTTCATCCACACAAAAGCCTGTATGACCCAAACATTTGGGTCATACAGCTGAACCATTTATAGACTGCCTGGCTGAAAACTGCCAGAAACTCACAGTAACACGAATGACCTTTGGTAATGAATCATACCAAAAGCACAAACACAGATAAACAGCTCAATATGACGGACCTCATCATAGACTCATCATTGTCCACACTGTAACTTCCGGGCAGGTCACATGACCACGAGAACAACATTTAACAGAGACAGAAACATCTACAGAAAACTTTGCGTCGTATCTGCATTGCTTTTCCCGAGATAAATGACGAACAGATTCTAATCCTTCGTGTGTTTTCTCTCTGCAGGGATCATCGGCTGAACTGGACCACCGGGACACACACTCTCCACTTCTCCAGGCCTCTTCATACAGCTCCTCAGTCCTTGAACTGACCATGTGTGTATGCTATAAACATAGGTATGATAATGTGGATTCTATTTACGTAGCGCTTTTATATCCAGAGTGAGCTCCCATAGCAAAGCAGCGCCCGAACCATCAGGTGAAATGTGGGGTTCAGTGTCTCGCTAAAGAGCACGTGGACATGAGAAGAAGAGGAGCCGAGGATGGAGTTTGCATCCACTGGGGAACGGGAAATTAGAAATAAAGGCATGTCTGTAATATAAGCCCAGATAAAGGCCTGGCTATCTATTTATATTTGTGAATTTACAGTATATTACTATAAAGAACATATAGACCTTAGTTGTATCAAGCTACTGTAAGGTTTAACGGAACCTACAGAAGAGTGAATCCACAACATCTATACCTCTGTCCACCCATTTACAGGCCCCACCGAAGCCCTCTTTAAATTATGAGCTGAAACGTTCTCTGTAATACACGAGTATGCTTTCAAATGAGAGGAAAAAAAAGAAAGCTGAGCATTTTCTGACCTATTTTCTGTTGTGCGGCAGCTCCAGCAGGCTGAGACTGCTTTCTAACACAATGCCTCCCTCCTAGTTTGTGCCCTGCAGCCGCAGTGTGTTGACGCTCAATAGACGACCACCATATATGGACTTCAAAATGCAATTCAGATATAGCGATGGGCCATTAGATTGGGAAACTCAGTCAGCCAGCTCAGCCCTCATTCAAGGGCTAAAGACAGCATGCTAAATATAACTCTAAAAGCAGTGAATGTTTTCCTTAAAAAAAGGAATGACTGAATGGATTCTGGTGAAAGACACTTTTCACATCATTTCTCCAACCATTCATGTCCGTGTGTCTGACAGCATGAGCAACAAAAGATATTTCAAACATATTATATTATACAGCATTCTAAAAGAATGACACGTTCTAAATATGTTCCCTTCTATGAAAATAAATAAATAAAAACACCTTAAAATGTGATTAACTGAATTAAAGAAATTCCCAAAAATAATAATAAAATGTACAAAACAGTAATTGGATATAATATGATACAAGAGATATAACTGTGACGATAACATTTAAATCGTTTCCAAAAGATGCTTGTTTGAGCTTGTTGGTCATTTCACAGCTCTCTGGTTCTTGTGATTGTGCACCACATCATGTTTTATGTGCATCGCAGGTAGTGGCTCATGACTCAGGTCTGACACTGGAGATGCCGAAGAGACGAGACATCGTCGCCATTGTGTTGATCGTGCTGCCTTGGACACTGCTCATTACTGTTTGGCACCAAAGCGCCATCACTCCTCTGCTCGCTACACGAAAGGGTAAGGGTAAAATATCGTGAACATTCTTTTACATTAGTATTTGTTGTAGCACTATGCAACAAAGGTGCGAACAAAAATCAAGTGCTACAAAACATTTTCATTGGTCGCACCGGTATGTGTGTAGCGTTGTATTTCTCCCAACTTGCTCTGCCTCTGATTGGAAAAAGAAAGCATGTGTGCGTGAGCCGTGGTGCCGCCCAGGGGGGCCACTGCCATTGTCACTGACCCCCCCTCAGTAGCTACTAACCCAGAAGGTAACACATCTCTGGATCCCTCAATAAAAAGTCAATGGGATTTCTTTCCATTGGATTTTGGAATATGAAAATATTGTGGAGGCACCACTGTGTATGAAATTGCGCCGTGTACTCCTCTCCGCACATCATAACAACCGTAAAACATACTGGTAATTCAAAATGAAGAGCACTATTGATTGTTTTTCTGGCGAGAAAAATGCTGCGGTGTCAGGTTACACTTGTCCCCGGCCCTGAAAGGCCCAACGCAGACCCGACATCATCAGTGGCAGTTACCGCTCCACCACCGCTTACCGGTTAGATACCTGATCCATCTTCGATGGAGTTCAAATTTGGGTGCAATTACATTATGTGCTGGTGTACCCCAATGAAGAAGTGAGGTGCACTGGTGCCAAAAAATCTGTTATTCTGGAGCCCTGATGAATCTACGTCAGTGTGTTCTAACCTCAGGGAAAAATGTCACATTTTGATGAAATGCCATAACGCCAGAGTGTAATGCACAGAGGATTACTGTTTAGCATCAAATTATCTACGGATTAAAGAGAGTCCACACTGTCTCGTGTAGGACAAACATAAATCTGAATGTACAATGTCTTCATGTCGCACATGGTCCCATCAGTAGTACACAGAGGCTCATTGTTAACATTTCCCCTCCTGGCTAGATGACAGACGGGATGGTCGCTCCAACTCAAGGAATACTTTTGCCCTCAAGGAGTCCTGCTCCCTTCAGAACAGAGACATCATGGAGGTGGTGCGCACTGAGTACGTCTACAGCCGGCCCCCGCCGTGGTCCGACGTGCTGCCCACCGTCCACGTCATCACTCCCACCTACAGCCGGCCGGTGCAGAAGGCAGAGCTGACACGTCTGTCCAACACCTTGCTGCACGTGCCCAACCTGCACTGGATCCTGGTGGAGGACTCCCAGAGGAGGACCACTCTGGTCGGCCGTCTCCTCCAGGAGACGGGACTCAACTACACCCACCTGAACGTGGAGACGCCCAGGAACTATAAGGTACGCGGGGACACTCGGGACCCCCGAATACCTCGGGGTACCATACAGAGGAACCTGGCCCTACGGTGGCTCCGGGAGACTTTTGGCGTAAACAGCAGCCAGTCTGGGATTGTCTACTTTGCAGATGATGACAACACGTACAGTCTGGAGCTGTTTGAGGAGGTAAGGATGTATGTTGCAAAGCAAAACATGATGCAGAGCTTAATTTCTCTATAATAATGCAATGTCCCCACCTCCTCGTCCTTTCACGGACGTCTTACTTTACATTTCGGGATTCATGGACTTTAAAAAACGCCTCAAATGACTGATCCCTGTCTCTGTTTTCAACCAGATGCGTTCCACCAAAAAGGTGTCAGTGTGGCCCGTGGCCTTTGTGGGTGGCCTACGATACGAGTCCCCTAAAGTAAACACCTTGGGCAAGGTGTACGGCTGGAAGACTGTGTTCGACCCACACCGGCCCTTCGCCATTGACATGGCTGGGTTTGCTGTGAACCTGCGCCTCATTCTGTCCAAACCTCAGGCTTATTTCAAGCTACGTGGAGTGAAGGGAGGTTATCAGGAGAGCAGTTTGTTAAAGGAGCTGGTCACTCTCAGCGATTTGGAGCCTAAAGCTGCTAACTGCACTAAGGTAGGAAAACGAGGCTCTCTGCATGTTGTGCGACCCCCTGCAAATTGGCAATGACACAAGCTGCCTCTGTAAATGCTGGTGGTGTAAGAGAATGTTTCTTGAGATCCTTGGCTGTCATGACGACTTGTTCTTAAAGTCAATAAACTGTCAGCTTACAGCCAACTCTTGTACGCTTCCAGCTCATTTAAAATATGCTACATTCTGCCTCTAGACATTGTGTAGCAAGTATGATGTAGCGTATTACAACTGCACTGCTAGCCAAAATGTAAGTTTTAGTGTTTCATCATACTGGCTCTATTTCTGCTTGTCTCCATCCATTTATTTATTTATTTCTTCTTTACCCGCAGGTATTAGTATGGCACACGCGGACAGAGAAGCCTGTGCTCGTAAATGAGGGCAAGAAGGGATTTACAGACTCTAATGTGGAGATATGACATACTTCATCTGACACAGGTAATGGCAGAGATTTAGAAATGCAAATTGATGCATTTCCACACTGATTATTCTGGGGGATGAGCCAAAGGAGAGCATCTTCACTCATATGTGCACGATGAGATATGGACATTATGTGAAATAGATGTCTGACCTATACAGAACATTTTTTTTAAAGATTGTCTCCTGCAGATTTTGTTTTAGCCACAGTTTACAGTGGCTGTAAAGGTAGCAATGTTGCTCTGTGAGTCACTTTGGCCCAAACTAATATTGGATGGATTCCTCTAAATGCTTGTACAGACATTCAGAGGACGAATCCTACTGACTTTGATGACCCCCTGACCTTTCATATTGCGACACCATGAGGTTGACATTTTTATTTTTTAGTCAAATATCTCATTGTCTACTGGACGGATTTAATATTTTGTACAAGCGTTCATGGTCCCCAGAGAATAATTCCTAATGACTTTGGTGATCTTATGACTTTTCCTCTAGTGACATCATACGGTCAAAATTTGAATTTGTCCAATAATTTGTTTTGTGTTTACCAATTACCTGCACAATTAATGGTATTTCCATCAGCCTCAACTGTACTTTGTATTCAGTGCTAAATAGCGTGTTAGCGTGCTGTAGTTAGCGTGCTGTAGTTAGCCTTTAGCTCATAGCGTGGCTGTACGCTCCCTGTTCATAAAAAGTACTAACATGTGTCTTGTTTGCTTGTCTGTTCCTTTAGGGGCATTTCTCCATTGGATTCTGCTCGGATTCAAACCCAACTCAGAGCTCCTTCTAGTAATATCCAGGGGTCCAAAATATCATCACAGCACAGCACAGTAGCCGTACTTCATCAATGGAGGCACACCTGTCCGCCCCAGGAGGCAGCACACGGCGCATGCTTGAACAGACCACAGAGTATCAAAGCACAACTGCACAAAAAAACGTGCTGCTCAGAACACTGGCTGATGCGAGACACCGGTAAGAGTTGCCAAAAGGAGCTTGCCCACTGAGGTCTCCTCGGAGAGCTCAGACAAAGGATGTTACGTGATTTTAACTGCAGGAAGAGATGGCACAGCAAGCAATAAAGAGCCCTCTGAGCGCAGACAACACCAGCCAACCATCCAATCAGCATTAAATAGGGCCCTTTTGTTCTGAGGCGAGCTGGCTGTCGGGCACAGGGCTGCATGGAGGAACAAAAGGGGCCCTTGTCTTAAGTGAGTCAGCACTGACTGACAGACTGCACTGAGGGGATCTGAGCCCCCCCCCCCCCCCCCCCCCCACACTTGTACTGTACAACACTGAGCTATTTAGATAGCACCCTGAACCCAGCACTAATTAGGAGTCCTGTTACTCCCCAACACACATTCACACATGCTCAGCTGTCACACTGCACACAGTGAGCACACGGACACACACACATGCACTGAAAAGCACGGAGCAATGATTTATTACAGTATAACAGCAACGTCTTCTCTTACAGTCATTTACTCCAAGCTCTTGTTTATTCCTGACATGCTGTAACACTACTGAGGTCTACTCCTATTTGAAAAGAAGATTCATTATCCCTAGCGGCCTGTTCACCTCACAGTCATCTGCATATAAGCTAATTAATATCCCACTGAGTGAACTGATGGTTTCTCAGCAGAATTATTTATTGTTTCAGTGTAACCGGTACCATTCACTTGTTAGTCGTGAGCTATGCTTGTGCGAGTCAATGGGAGACGAAGCCATTACTCTAAAAATTTGATGTGCAGCCTTTCAAATAGCTGTATTACACAATCTAATTATTCCCACCATGGATGGGTGGCTCGCAAGTGACGATTTCATACCCCATTGACTTGCAGGGGCACTGCTTACAAACGCTAATGTTCTCAGACTCTGTGGCTGTTAGGAGTTTGGTCAGTTATCGATGTGTCAGGCATCCGAAACTTTCACTCAAAGATTGGGGTCTGATGTTGCTACAATGTTGCTTGTGTTTCATTTGAAAGCTGTTCACATCCCTCCTGCCTCAGCTCAGATTGTCCCATAAACCATTTTTTTTGTTTCACAGAAAATGTCATTAACTGCACTCTGCAGTATATTCACACAAGCAAAACAAATCTAACAGAAATATCAAATAAAAATGTATTGCCCTTTAAGTGGAAATCCACGGGTAAGAGGATATACTTGGACATTTTGCTCTATGTGTAAAGAGTCACTGTATCTCAAGGTACTGTATGTATATAGCTATAAACTGCTCCCATATAAACATGCCTTCTCTGATTTTATGTGTCTGTGTATACGTAGATGTTAAGGTATCATATCAGACAAGGGCCATGATGTAAATAATATTAATATCCCTGAGTTTGAAGGTTTGACCTGATGTAATAAGCACTTTGTCAAAAGACACATTTTACACAAAAAACAATGCCCATACACACAGGGATGACGATCATTGGATGTCGGCTGCCATGCCAAGATCAGGCGTATCCTCAAAGTGGACCTTGTAGTCACCCTCCTGCTCTTCAAACACAATGACCTTATTAATTTCAACAGGAAAAAAAAAGAAGGCAAAGAAGAAGAGAGTTAGCGCTTTGAGACTCGTCTCTTGCTGCATTTTAACACATTGTAAGTTAAATTTAAAATGAATCTTCCAAGTCCATCATAATGCAAGGGGAAAAAAAACAGAGTGCCTGGAGTGAAATAAGAAGATTGATACCACTCTCATGTCTGTTCTGAAGCTAGAGCCAGCAGCCAGTTAGGTTAGCTTAGCTTAGCATAAAGACTGGGTATAGGGGAAAATAGCCAGCTAGTTTGGCTCAGGTTAAAATAATCTCGCACCAGCATCTCTAAAGCTCTCTTATTAACATGTTATAAATCTTTGTTTAATCCGTACAAAAACCTCAACAATTTGTTGCGGTTTTGACCAACTATTTCTTAGAAGGGCGCAGTGACTACGGATGAGACATAACATGTTAATCAATGAGCTATAGAGGGGTTGTTAGGAAGTTTACATACCACACAGAGCAAAGTTAGCTGTTTCCCCCTGTTTCTAGTCTTTATGCTAAGCTAGGCTAACGGCAGCCGCGAGTGCACACATGAGAGTTGTAGCAATCGTCACATCTAACTCTCAGCAAGAAAATGTAATTATTCCTCTTACAAATGCTGGTTTGTGCACAGCTGTACCTGGTTCATTCCACTGTTGAGAAAGGGACCAGGGAGGTAGAGAGCCTGCTGGGGCCCAATTGACCAGTAGCGGCCCAGATTCAGCCCATTGATAAACACAACACCTTTCTCCCAGCCCTTTGGACCCAAAGATAATTTCATGGTTTCACAATGTATACGTGAAGTATTTTTCATAACGTGCAAAAAAAATGTACATAGCACAAAAACTACACGTTTCATTTCACTTACAAGCAGCTTCACAAACGTGTCACTCGGATACCCGTAGGCAAACAGCCTCCCCGTGAAAAATCCAGGGAAGCTGGGAGTGTCGGGGAGAGATTTCCAAGGTGCCTGATAAAGACTGAAATAAGGCAACCGCTTCAAACACACTATTACGGCATAATGAAAGTGATATGCAATGCTTTAGATTCAATAAATCGTACAAACCTATCAATAAAGCTTGGTTTCATATCCAGGCTGTATATTGTAAAATCACGCAAGGGAGTATTGTTTAATAAAATGTCTCCCACAAGGCCTGCAAGAACACAAATCAAAATTGGCTTATACGCTACCCACTGAGTGCTTGAGTGATTTAACAGCAGGCATAGCAATGAACTTCATATTCTCTGTCGATCACCTTTATGTTGTTTGTCAAGGTCCCTTCCCTGGTGAACTCGTCCACAGTTTTCCACCAATAAACTCAAGGTACGCCGTCCCTGTAGGGATTGATTGCTTTTATGTCTTTTGCAAGTCTTAACAGCCAACACTTCAGCATCCATCACGCCCGATAACTCTGAATGACGTTTATTGGACAATGTCCGACTTGATGTCATACCTTACCATCAGGAACCGCCAGCTCCAGGCTTCTGCGCTTGAAAAGGCCAATAAAGCTTCTGTCTACAAACACCTAGGAGGACAAATATCGCTGTCAAATAGGTAATATTATCTTACACAACACATAAACTCTGCTTCACTTGAATGAAATATCTCAAACGTGGCTTTTATTTTTGCCAGCTATCACCACAGTCATCACCCTAACTTCCATGTGCTGTATGTCCAGAAATGTGTACTTTGGGCATACTAACAACATGGAGTGACCACAAATAGCCCTGTCTGATATTAAAGGAATAGTTTAACAATTGTGAAATACAACTTTTCACTTTGAGAATGAGAAGATTGTTACCACTTTCACATCTATCAGACAGTTAGCTTAGCAAAAAGACTGGAACCGAGGGGAAACCGTTAGCCTGACTCTGTTCGATGGTAACAAAAGCTGCACTTCTAATGTTCACTAACAATCACATTATATCTTATATCTGAAGTCCTTGCTGATTTCTAACACTAACTTCAGGAAGTCACTGCACCTGATTGAGAAATTGTTTGACACATAATCTTCTGTAAACCACTAACTTAACACTCTTTTCTTTGGCGAGCTCTTTTCATGCTTGCAGTTTGTATGCTAAGCTAACCGGCTGCTGGCTACATATTTTGTGTACATACTGTGTATCGGCCTTAGAGAGATGTAGCGATTTATCGTCTAAATTGCGATAAAAAAGAATATTTCCCAAAATCTATTTTCGGTTTAGTTTCAGCAACTACAACCATATCAAGGATGATAATGTATGACATTATTTAACAAAGGCCAATCACATATTTACTGCATAAGGACAAGGGGGGTGAGCAGCCGGTTCTCATTCCCAGGATGTAACATACAGACACTTTGTCACGCCCCTCGGCGTCTGATACCAACACACAAGGCGCCCTGTTGCATTTGTATGACACGCACCAGGTTCCAGTAACAAGAATGAAAACGCATCCGCGTCATTTTTAGATGCTCAGAGAACACGCTCCAAGCGTGTGATGAAGTAATGTGATGAATACCGAAAAAAACTGTGGGTGGGAGGAGTCAAACAAACACAAGACATTCAACCAGGAGCCCAGTGTTCGTGTCCCTCAGAGTTGTTGAGTTATGTTGAAGTTACGTTAGTGATGTTTGTGCCGTGATTTCCGTACTTTTGTAAGGTTATCTAAGTTTTACTTAGTTTACGTACTTATTTAAAGCCCAACCTTGATGTTTTTCCTTAACCTAATTAAGTTGTTTTGTTGCCGAAACAAAGTGTTTTCGTTGACTTCACAGCCTTAACCCTGTGTTTGCTGCAACCGTGCGCTGGGCTACGTGATGGAGTGAGATCATGCCATCATGTACCATGAGGACTCACCAGAGCACGGTCTCGGACGTTGTCTCCAGACTTCAGTAATCCTCCACTGGTGATGGTAGCCTCATACAGCGTGTATCCATAGGACTGGCCGTTCCCGTTGTTCACAGGTAGATTCTCCATGCTTACTGGCTTGGGTGACTTAAATGGCTGTAGAAAACAAAAGAAAATGAATTGATCTACTGGATAGAAAAGCAAAATTTGCTTTGTTTTTTTTACACATATAGGCAACAGATAATCTTACATAAAACGTACTCCCTCAGTGAAGCTCAAAGCATCCCATAATGACAGGTGCTGGTACATGATAGCAGGTTCATAAGTCTCCCTGTAATGCAGGGTTGGCATGTCAGGGAAACTGCCTCCTCCTGCACAGAAAGGTCAAAGACAACATCAAGCATAGAGGTTAGTCACAGCATGTAACCACATACTTCATCCTCATTTCAATTTAGTGTTAACTTACTGTTGTATCGAGAAAGTAAATCCCTGAGGAGGTGGTACTTGGGAGTGTACTCCCCTGCCTCAGACAAGGGAGCATCATAATCTGAAAAGCATCATAGTGTGACATAGATTAACTATCATCTGCTGCCACCTGCTGGGTCTTAAACTCAATGCTGTTCTGTAGACAGCAAGGAGCATATTCTCCAGCTCTGACATGGCAGTGCTTCTTCATTATCATAAAAAAATAACATGTCAATTTGCATCAATCACACCGCTAGTTTGTTTGTGACACAGAGGAACCAACCGTAGCTGGGGACCAGCGCTTTGTAGGAAGGATCAGCGCGTGCTCCGCTCATGAAGCCAAAACTGGAGCCTCCGTGGAACATGTAGAGGTTGACAGACATGCCCCGCCTCAGAATCTCTCTCACGGTGGACACCATATCTGACAGAAAGTTCACACTGTTCAACAAATGTACTCCTTAAAAACATAAAGGTCCCTGCAACAGGGAAGTCATAATGTAGTCTTTAAATCAAGTCACTGACATCTTTTTTGTCTCTGCTGCGCTCTTATTCAGAGGCTGCAATAATTCAAAAGTAGGTCCCGACTGTCACGTTTGCATTTGCATTGATGGCACATAGCTGGCGTTCCTTATGCAAAAAGCTAAGTGGTAGGAAAATAAATATAATGCAAACTAGGGAATGAACTACAAAGCATTTGTTTACAAAGTGACTTGACGTTAATATTGATGGTATGTAAAACAAAAAATGTTATTTTATGAAGGGAGTCAGTGGCTTTCACAAAGGACAGAGAGTCACTTGTCGGTTTATGGGTGTGAGAAACCAAAGTTAGCATTTAAACTGAAAACCGCCTTACGTTAGGTGGTTCTGATTTGATGCAGAATTGGGTTTTACTGTCATGTGTTTTTCGAAGCTAAGACCAGTATTTCTAAAGTAAATCTGCAGATTTAAAAGTATTGTCAGTCAAAGAGCCACAAACAGCATTTGGACCTAGACGAACTCCACTAACCCCATTAATATAAAATCATTTCTGATCCAGAGTAAATGTGAAATGTGCTTGGCCACCTACACAACAGTAAGAAATATTGGGATACGCGACCAACTTTATATTAAGAAGCAGCACAAAATGAAACATACCAAAATAAATAACATTTCATTGCAGGTTTTCAGGCATTTTATTTAAACAACTGTGATGGGGGGGGACCTTCCACAGATCTAATACATGTATCCCAATATACTTTTAAAATATGTGTTATCTCATTAAAACCTTTAGGTTATAGTTGATGGTGAGAAAACAGGAAATGCGTGAAAAGAAAAAGGGGGAAGTCGTGCAACAACGGCACCAAAGCTAGAATAATTCAGAATAAGAGGTTAGCATCGACAGAAAGGTGACAAGGAGAAACCTTCCTTACCCTCTGGGGGAAGCACATGGTGGAGGTCGCCCCACACATCATACCAGCCGGTCCAGTAGTCCATCACCATGGTGGGGCCGTTGGGCTGACAGACAGCACAGAAAAGGGCCACACCATCAGCTCACACAGCTCACTGTCCAGTGTTTCATTGCCTGTCTACGTGACGTCGTTCAGTGCCAGATGGTGAAACGGTTTGGAGAGGTAAGATACACACCTGGATAGCGTTCAGATCCTGGATGTCCCTCTGATTCAGCTTCTGCAGCTTCACTGATCTGATGGCTACAAGATGGGGGATCACAAGGTAAGCTGTACCTATGTGTGTGTGTGTGTGTGTGTGTGTGTGTGTGTGTGTGTGTGTGTGTGTGTGTGTGTGTGTGTGTGTATGTGCGTGCACTAATAAAAGACTGTACCTCCGTCCACACCCCCAGACTTTAATGTGTTGTGGTAATCTGATGTGAGCAGGAGCTCGCTGATCCCTTTGGACTGTAAGGCCTTTGAAAATAAAACAGAACGGGAGCTATGAACGTCATCCAATTGACCTATTCTATCAATCTCTTTTGATACATATGTGTTTTTATTTCAGTTTAAGATGGCATTTTAATCAAGCAAGCCTATTACATCACCTCTTTAATGAAAAGCATGTAGCTTTCATCCTTTGCAAAGGATCCATACTCGTTTTCAACCTGCACTGCAATGATGGGACCTCCTTTCTTGAACTAAAAAACATAAACAAACATATATTTCAAGTGACGTGAAACAACCTGGAGCTGCAACAGACTTGTTTTTAGCTTTGGTAACAAATAAAGCGACCTGCAGTGGAACCACTTTTGGTATAAGTTTGTCAAAAAAAGTATTGACGGCCTGAGTAAAGCCTGGGTGAGTCGTCCTCAGCCTCATGCTGCCGTCACGGAGGAGCCAGCTGCAACGAGACAGAAAAAAACAAGATGTCACAGAGTTGTGAGTACAACAGAGGCACAGTTCTGGACACAGATGCACACACTGGGTGAGTCTTCCCTTACAGCAACATGTGACCTTTTTTTTAAACCTGATTGCACTCAACAAAAAGTGGAACTTTGTGGCTCAGATCAAGTTGCTTTTGTGCTGTTGAGTTAAAGTCACTTACAAATGTAATTTCATTTATTCAGGGTCAAAATAGTGAGAGCTAGTTAAACAAAGAATTGGACAGGCTTTGGGGTTTAAATCCACTTCCTACTTCAATACAAACACATAAACTCTGGGTTTCTATACGCAATAATGTTAACATTTTTATTCCAATAATTATAAGAATACTAGCACTACCTTGGCAGTCCTCCCAGGTCCAGCTCAGAGGAAATGTAGGGCCCTGGACGCAAAATCACCCACAATCCCAATTCAGCAGCAAGGTTGATATAAGCTCTGAAACCCAGACGGAGAAAACAATGAAAAAGCATTTTTTTCTATCCGTGCAAACGCAAAGTTTAGACCCCCAAGCGAGGCCGCGTATCTCGTTGTTTGAGGAGTGTGAGACGTGCTTGGCAACAACGGTCACACTCCCTCCTCACTTATCACCGACTGTGTCATTAATTGCTTGATAAGCTGCTGTTGTTGGGGAGATGCTGCCGTTGTCAGGTGGGACCTCTCGGCCTCCGGCTTCTCCCTAGAGCACCGGGGCTTAGATGATGAGAGGGAGAGGAGAGTATTCCAAAACACACCCTTAGAGCAGGTAATATTGTAGCATATTACACAGCTAGCGAGGTGGTGCAAGGTGTTTTCATTCTTATTTTGGATGTGTGTCGGTTGCGTATTTGGTGTAGTGCCACAAACAATCATGAGTACCACTCCTTACACTAAATCCAGCTGTGAGTGGAAGTTGAACACCGCTCTCTCTGGCTGGTGCAGACTCCACGGCACGTACCTGCAAGGATGCAGGATGTTAACATTCAAGCCAATCTTGGGAGACAAAACACATCCACGGTAGTTTTTCCCGTACGTTGAGAGCGTGTTGATGCCACAGGCCTTCATCTTCATCAGGCGGTCCCTCCAGTAGGCCCTGGGCACGCGGAAGTAGTGGACGGATCCCCCGAGGACGCGGAAGGGCTCTCCCTCCAGGGTGAACTGGGACGAGTTGGCGCTCAGGCCCACCTTCCTGCTCATCCTCCGTCCCCCCGCCGGCATGCTTGGAAGAGGAGTTCAATTGTGTCACACTCACATAACACAGCACACAGGCTATTGTGCCTGAATAGACCACATGACATGCTCAATGGGAATTTGCAGGCGTCTCTTCGTTGGCAAACACAGCAGGAACATATTTGAGTTTAGAGGCAAGATGCACTTCAACAGATTTAGTTTAGTACTCCATATTAACCTTTTCAAATGTTACATATACTTTTTCACTCTATGTTTTTCTATAGCATCTTTTATGCTACAGTTAAGAGTCTACATTTCCCCCCCAGAGAAACACATTCTATGAACAATAGTGATACTGTATTATGAGTACAGTACACTTCATATTAGCTTTACCTAATATCATCAGATCATTATAATATACCAATATAACAATGTATACGACACAGTGTCTGTGCACACAGACTTGCAGCATTTCTATCTTAGCGAATCATTCATTCACTTTCGACCAATGAGTTGCTCTAACTGAATCAATTTAACATTAACAACTTTACTTACCCGAAATATCTGTACACGATGAAGCCAACAATGCACAGGCAGATAAGTGCATATTTCCTTTTATGAGCATTTCTTATCGTCAAGACAACCATCGGTGCATGAGCAGATCTTCTCCTGTAACACAGGCAGCAGTGGAGTTAACTTCACAGCAGCATCTGAGCACAGATGAGCGCATGATGCTGGTTTGAACAGCGCACCGCCTGGTGGGAGTGTCCCTTGTGCGAAGCCATGGAAATCGAACACACCTCTTAATATAGCAGGAGTGTGTGTTACCTTTTGGTTCGTAAAATGTATAGGTGAGGATGACGAAATAGTTCATCCAATAGAATTATTTTCTTGACAGAAATATTGGTTTAAAAATACATAACTTTTAAACTTAAAAGGTTTATAGGTTAGAAAATAATGTCTATTATTTTTTATTATATTGGGCCATCGAAGTATGAACCTATTTGAAAACATTTTGTATAGACTATCTACATATCTTGAGTTTACAATAGGGGATGTTTAACATCAGAAATGGCAACTAGATTTATGGTGGTGCATAAGAAATGCAGTATCACTTAAGGTTTGATTATATATTATATTCTCAACTGAAGGCATATTCAATAATATTAAAAATAATACACACATAGGGCGTACACAAACATTTCAAATCATTTCTGCAATACACTAGTTACCTGTTTGTTACTGTAGGTAAATGAGACGTTCTATTGGTCTCCCTTCGTCCTCCAATAACAAGGACTACAATTCCCATGTTCCTTAGAAGTCGGAGCTTGCGCAATATGTTTTGCACGGCCCTGGCCGCTGGTAGTGTCTGTTGTTGTTGTCACGTTAAGGGGGCAAAAGAAAGAATTAACGAAGTTAACATAACCCCGGGCCTGTTGCATGAGGTAAGGACGATACTGCGGTGAACCGTGTTCTCTGTCTGACTTTACACGCTTGTTGAGGTGTTGTCCTGATGAAAAACACCACAGTTAAATTAGTTGTTGAGCGTTAATAGTTAGGTTAGCTAGCAACACAGAAAGACAAGCTAGCAGAGCACTAAACAAACCAACGAAAGTCAAACGATTATGAGACCAGAGACAGCATGCTCAGCAGACTAGCTACATAACGAGTGTCTTCACATGTAAAAGTGTCGTGAATTTTCTGGCAATAACGAGCCGTTTAACGTTGACTGTTCGCTACCACCTTCCTTGGGCTAACGTTAACCCCCTGAGCTTGCTAACGGGCTAACTTACACAAATAGTGACGTTATTGTTAGAGAAACAGGCTGAATTAACGTTTTCACCGCCACCTTGTTATAACACGTGTATAATCGACCGAGACCCAGTCCGTTTGAGAATGAAAGAGGTGACGTTGTTGTTGTATAACGTTACCAAGCAGACACATCAATGGGTGTATTAAACAAGCAACGGACAAAAGCAGCATTTATTAAGTAAATATTAGTTATGAATTCCTGATTTCAGTTAGGATAGTCAATAACCTCAGATCCTGTTCGACCCCCCCCCCCCCTCTCTTTTTATAACACATTATTAATGAAGTTGGACACTAGTTTGTTTTCTGTTGTTCCTTGTGTGATCTCCATTAAACTGCACTTAAAGGACCCCAACAATATTTCGTGGCATCATAGTATTGTGTCCAGGACAAAGAAAATACTTTTTAGAGAGATGTGTCACACCCAGGAGGATTTTTGTAGTTATTCTTTGAAGTAAAATAATAACTATGTAATACTAGAAGCTTTGATTTTCATGTATGCATGAAAAACTACCACATTTAGAAATGCCAAGATCGCTAAGTTAAAAGGACGAGTCATTATTTAGCATGACTGAGCTGAATTCTACTAATGATATTGGATAAAGCTGACATGGGTGGGGAAGTTAAGTGAACAAAATGGTATCTCCCAGCATACCAAAGTGAGTCTTGTGCTGGTTAGATCTGCATTGTAAAGGTTATTGTTCATTTCTAGCTCCTGCCCTCACTTTAATCCCTTGGTTCTGGGTTGTGGCAGGTTACTGGGTGAGCCCCTCCCTGCCATGCGCGCTGACCACCAGGTCGCCAGCCCCCCCTCCTTCTGCAGTTGATGGATCTGCAGCTGGTCCAGAGATGACAGACAGCGTCAGGGCCTTCCTCCGCAATGTTGCGACGGTCAGCACACAGACACACACACACACACACACACACACACACACACACACACACACACACACACACACACACACACAGAGTGTACATGAGCTATGACACGACGCACAAGGGTGTAGTTCATTGACAGTGAAACAGATCCATGAATTCAAAATTCTGTGTTATGTTAAAATAGCAGAGACATACACTCAATGGCCACTTTATTAGGTACACCTATATCGAAAGGTGTTTTATTATATTTTGCAACCTTCATGTATGTGAATGGGGTGGACACAATGTTACAGATCCCTTTGAATATAGTTCAGGACAGCACAACACCAGTAATAAACATCACATTTCTGACAGTGTCAACAAAAACTGAACATGGTTGAGCTTCATGAAAATTGAAGGCAGGTATGTGGAGTCTAATTGCATTAGACTGTACAGGTATACCTAATAAAGTAAGTAGTGAGTGTAGTCTGTTTGTAGGACATGTATCCACTGACAAATCTAACTCAGAAAGATGCTGGAAAATGATGTATTCTGTGTTTTTTAATATATTGTTCCAAAAACATTTAATCCTCATGCAGTCCAACAACACAGGTGGCATATGTCCACATTTAAAGGGGGTGAACACAACTAAAGCAACATTATAAATCCGTTTTATACAATAACCCTGATGTAAATGCTACCCCGATGAAGACTATCATGTCATATATTTGTTGTGGAATCCACAGAGATTATCTTGTTATCCCATGAATGTGTCCTTCTGCTACCTGCCTATAGCAGAATAGACTTTGTGGAGCCATCATATGTTGTGTTCAATATTAAATAAATAAAGAAGACGTAATGAAATACATTATCATAAAGGTAACTAACCTAAGTAATCCAGTTCAACAGTAGCTGCTGCTGCTAAAACATGTCATTTCAACCAAGCTCACAGCTATAGCCAGCTAGGTGAGATGACGCCCAGCCTTGTCAAGCTAAATCAATAAGAACAGATGTTAGTTTCTGCCTCTGTTTGCTAAACGGGCAGCAGTTGGTGAGCTAGTTGCTTAAGAGGCCAGGGATTGGCTGAAAGGTGAGAGGGCGGTGACAACACCACTGTCATGAAAAGTGTGAAATAAAGAGTGACCCTGAGAAATAGTTTTATTGGGGGAAATACCATGATGAAATAAAACCAGCATTTTGTCCTGTTAAAGCATAAATAACATTTCATAACAATAAAAAGAGTTGAATCTCAATAATCTCTTCAATTATTGATGTCGACCTGTCGTGAAATCTTTCTGACCCTAAAATACATTCAGTTATAACTAGTCATCTGCAGACAGCAGAACATATGTGTGGTTTTAATAGCACTAAGTAAGAAAGCAATATAATTCTGGGTCAATTCATGACATAAAACATCCTCGAAACCAAGTTTTAAAATATTGTCAATAGGAGACATTGCAAAGCTCCATCATCACAGTGGCCATTTGTACAAGTTAGAAACAATCACTGTATGTGTATTCTCTCTCGCTCTGGCTTCTGCAGGGGATCAAGGACTCCATATTGGGGATTGGAACAATCTCCAAGCTGGATGCCCGCATCCAGCAGAAAAGGGAAGAGCAGCGGAGGAGAAGGGCCAGCGGGGCCCTGGCACAGAGACGGGCACAGAGTGAGGAGCGCAAACCAGACAAGTAGGCCAAAGAAGAAGCTGCACATTCTGGTTGCACTGCTACTGATTTCCTTCCTCGGCCAGAGTCAGATATGCTCATAGATATTGTTTTATGTGTCTGCGTACAGCATTGCTGTTTGTGGGATTTAAAGCAGCTCTTCTAAAAACGTTGGAAAGTTGCAACTCCTCCTGACATGATAATCTCAGGAGCACTTCCTGTATGCGGTTACTACTAGTTCCACCAGTCAAATGGCATATTTATCTTGAGACAAGAGGTTTTTCTGGCATTCCTCGCTAAAGAGCAGGAGTTTACACGGCTTGAAAGTAAGCGCTGAACTCAGGTCAACGTGGCTCTTTGCACGCAAAAACAAGAAGGGGTTGGAATTTTCTCTGTATGCTCATGTCACTGTTTATAATGAAAATGTGTAAATACAACATGTTGTTCAATTGAAGTTGATCAAATTCCACTGTTCCAAATACCTTCAGTCTGCAAACGGAGACGTGTTTACAGCATCCGTTAAGGGAGAAAAGTAAAACCAAACTACACATATAATATTCAACAGTGATGCACGTTGATGTTATTTTATATTTTCTCTTTCAGTGACCCCAAAGTAGCCAGCAGGATTTTTCAGTGCTGTGCCTGGAATGGAGGAGTGTTCTGGGTGAGATATTGAACTTACTGTTACAGTACATCCTCGTCTCACGCACTACTGACAACATTACAACGTGCAACATGTCCCCAACTTATCTTTTAACTTCTGTAAACTTAGAACTAAAGTCCCCCGTGTAAATGTCAGCTGAAGATAACCAACTCGGCTACACCCATGTTGTGTGTTAAAATGACTCTTCCTTATTGTTTGGGTGCTCTCTGCAGCCCCCCCTCCAAAACAATCTTAAAATGTCAACCCTGTTGTGTGTCATTTCTCTCTCCAGCTCAGTCTGTTTCTCTTCTACCGGGTGTTTATCCCACTGCTGCAGACTCTCACAGCAAAAATCATCGGTATGTATGGCTGCTAGTGAATCTGGCTCTCGGTAGGAACCAGTCAGTCAACAGTCTGTTTTCGCTCCAGGTGACCCCTCCCTCCATGGCAGTGTGTGGTCCTGGTTAGAGTTCATCCTGACCTCCGTCTTCAGCGCTCTCTGGGTTCTCCCTCTGTTCGTCCTCAGCAAGATAGTCAACGCCATCTGGTTCCAGGTCAGTCCCTGCTGCTTCGCTAGGCTGTAATGATGTGATCTACGCATAGATTCCATCACATAGTCTGACACGCCATATCCACAAAGTTGCATCCTATAACATGCTGTTATTGTCACCGGATTGTGAGTTTTTGGAATAGAGTAGAAGCAAAGTGGAAGTCCTCCTTCCAAGGTGCATGGAGAAGAGAAGAAGTCTGAAGAGGTCAAAACTCAACTACAACTGTTGCCGGGGTTTCGACCTCTCTTTGGTTGCAGTAAAACACAGCTTACCTTACAAATGGGCCGTATTATCAAAATTGCTGGGATTCATAAAACCAGCTCTGCCTTTCCCATACTTTGTGAGCAAGTCCATTCTTCCTGTGATATTTCCAAACTGATCCTTTATCAACAATAAACAAAAAAACAGAAATATCCTCTTGCCATAGATCTAGGTTTTCAGAGATGAGAGGAGTCACACCATTAAACTGGAGCCCTGTGACTCACAATAAACACCTTTCAGCTGCTGGAAATGTGATGAAAACAAGGTATGAGACAATGAGGCATCACTGGAGCTTATTTTTTATATGACACAACAAGGCATACACAGTCTTTGAATTGGCCTGAAACTCAAGCTGACGCAGGTTGTTGGAAAACGTAAGTTAACGTAGTAAATGGAACATATGTGAGAGGACTGCGTCCCAAATCTTGATGTTTATAACGCTGCGTTTTGTTTCATATGCTTTGTTGACACAGGTGTAGATATCAGGCTGTTGTTCTCTCTTGCAGGATATAGCCGACTTAGCATTTGAAGTGTCTGGATGTAAAGCGCAGCCGTTCCCCAGCGTCAGTAAGATCATCGCAGACATGCTCTTCAACCTTCTTCTCCAGGCACTCTTCCTCATTCAGGTACATGTTATGTAGACTGATACTTTGGTTTGTCTTCCTTTTAAAAATAACGTCCCCGTTGGTGCTTCTCTGTTCATCAGCGCTATAAAATCACACCATAGTGCATTCACCCACAACTTCTGCATCTGATGCTCTCCAGTCGTCTCACAGTGTTGGAGTTGAGTTTTGGGAGTAAAGTTGTTGTCACTTTAGGCTCAGATTCACCAAATGTTGGCTCAGTGTGCAATTGTTATCGCTTTTGTGACCGACAAAGTCATGCCGTTCATGAACCAGAGTTCTCCAGCATGTCAGGCAAACGATTCC
Source organism: Pholis gunnellus (assembly GCF_910591455.1). Classification (NCBI taxonomy): domain Eukaryota; kingdom Metazoa; phylum Chordata; class Actinopteri; order Perciformes; family Pholidae; genus Pholis; species Pholis gunnellus. The sequence goes on from NC_136540.1 coordinate 23,453,097, forward strand.
AAACCACATTTTGCACCACAACTGATCTGGATTCATTCCTAACAAATAGTACAAAAATCTAAATCTCTACTCTCTAAGCTAAAGCATGAACATGTCTCTCCTCCTGGTGAATGTCATTGTGTTGTGTGTTCTCATGGTCCTCTAGGGCATGATTGTTAGCCTCTTCCCCATCGATGCCATTGGACAGATGGTTAGCCTCCTCCACATGTCGCTGCTCTACTCCCTGTACTGCTTTGAGTATCGCTGGTTCAACCACGGTGAGATACTCACAGTCCATTCTACACCCAGATCATCTCCATCGAATGGAGAGCTCAAAGAAAACTGAGACCGTTATTGTTTGTTTAAGGCATTGAGATGCACCAACGGCTGTCCAATATCGAGAGGAACTGGCCCTATTACTTTGGCTTTGGGTTGCCCATGGCTCTGCTGACCGCCCTGCCCTCCTCATACATCATCAGGTAAGACTCAGTGGAGGCCTGACTGCTTTCCCCTCATACAGTTCCTTCTGACAAGATCAATTTCATATTTTGAAGTTTCTTAAAAACAAAGAATACAGTCCAAAGCTCATTTATTTTTGAGAAAACACAAGATGAAATGCAGAGGATGCAAGAATGAGACTGTATAAAACACAATATAAACTCTCTACCTTTACTATGTATATTTCTGTTTCTAAATGTATCAGTACTGTCAACCTAATTATTTGAATTACTGAAAGGATCCTGTTCATTTCATTTGATCTCTGAACTTATTATTGTTTAATTTTGTCCAATGGTTTTGTGAGGTTCTATTGTCATGTCATCATAGTGTTGGGTTTGTTATGTGTATTATTTAGCCTTTATAATAATAAAATAACCCAAATGTTAATTGATTATGAAGATAATCATTAGGTTTGTGATTGTGTATGATGGGTCCATTCTCCAGCTCTCCTACAGATGTTTTAACACATCACCATCATAGAAACAGTTCTCTGGTTACTTTATGATCTACTGTACTTTTTTTAACTCTTGAAAACTCTAAAATATGTTTAGCATAATTCATCAAGATGTGGCCATGAATATTTCGACAGACCTAGAAATTGCATTTTTTGTGAACTTATTTTTTGTTCAATATTCCTATGCAGTTTTTATGTCTGTGCCTTCAGTCACAAGACGAATAATGAGGGAGAGGCAATTTTCCTAATTTGGAAGTTCATTCTTGACCATTGGGAACAGAATACATAACAAAATACTGTATGCAATGTTTATGTTCTTTATTCTCTCCCTAGTGGCTGCTTGTTCTCCATCCTCTTCCCTCTATTCATCATCAGCGCTAATGAGGCCAAGACGCCATCAAAGCTGTAGTGAGTGGGAAATAAAGACAATTTTCCTTTTTATAAAAAAATAAAAAGTTTCTTGTCATGCATGAGCCACTGATCACATTATGGGTTTTCCCACTCTTTCAGCCACTTCCAGCTACGTCTCTTCTCCCTGGTCGTTCTGATCAGCAACAAGCTTTTCCACAAGACGGTGCACCTGCAGTCCTCCCTGACATCGTCCACCTCCTCAGAGAGGCTGTCATCCCCCCACACCTCACCGACCCGCCAGAGACCTCTCCCCACCCAATGATGGATCCACTTGAAGGAGATAGGAAAAGCCCCGTGTGTGAAAGCAGTGTGAAAAAAGTGATTCTTCCAGGTGGATTTCCTTAATTGAAGATATGTGGTGTAGGACAAAGGGTTTACATGTTTTTTTGTATCTAATCTCTATCCCTTTGGGTATTCGTTTGCAGAGCCCACCAGACACATTTTCAGCGTGACACAAAAAATCGACTGCCCCGTGCCTCACACTCAAAACACATTATAGACTCCGCTCTTGACTTGTTTTCTCTTTTGAATTTTCTGTCATTGTTTTTTTTTTGTTTTTTTTTTGTATAATGTGCCATTTGAGTGACTCTCCGTTAGTAAATTACAGCACAAGAAATCGTTTAGTTTTAATATGTTTGAGCAAACGTGTGAGGAAAGGACTTTTTTAACTGAAGGGGCTTGTTTGTATTCAGAAGCAAAGCACAGTCTTGTTGTACCCACAGTACATGTGTGCGTCATGTTGCAAGTCACATTCCTTCCTCGCAGGTTGAATGTTTAGTTGCACATGCTTTTATGTCAAATGATGGTGTCCTCGCTGTTCCAGAAATACTCTTGTAAAGTAAAAAAAAAGGCTTTTTTATCCTGTAAGAGCTTTTGTTTTTAGTAGAATTTACAAACCAGTTCAGGAGCTGCTATAAGAAAGGATTGGTGACCTTAGTCATGGAAACCAAGTAACAAAGTCACTCTTGTTGTGTGTTGACTGACGGTTAACTTGGTGTCTCATCACAAATTGAATCTCTACCGTCCGATGAGATGTGCATGTTGCAAATCACGAGGTGACGCCAGCAAAGGAAAAGCTGCCAGAGCGTTTTCAGTCTGTGAGTCGAGTGGGTGATAGGAGAGATGACACTGCCAAACTGTTGCTTCTATGTTCTGTTTATTTCACTTCAACCACTACAATGCTAAGCTCTGTAATAATGGAAGGATAGTTAACCTCTTTTTATCTTAACAAATGGGTGATCAGCCTTGACCCGCTTGCTCATAGTTTCCCCCCTAGAGAGCTGAAGCAAATATAATCGGTCCCTACGGATCATCGGGCTGTTCGATTTCTGTGCTGTACATAATATTAATACACCCCGAATGTTCAACCAGAAGCCCACCACCACGCAGCCACTCAGTCACCGAGCTTTCTCTCACTCATCACAGCTCATGGCCATGGGGAGGGGCCATGATTTTTGAAAAACGATGTGCAATTATTGTAAGAAGAGCATAGTGTTTGTGCAGACTGATGTATGTGAGTGAGGTTTTGTAAAAGTAATACGTCTAATTTCAATAAAATTGGTCAGTATTCAATATTTTGATCACTCTTTTTGGGGCTTTTGATACCATGGTGAGGAGTAGACAGGACATTCAAACTCAACAGTGAAAAGATGAGGTGGAAGGTGGGACAGTTTGGGGGGGGGGGGGGGGGGGGCAGTTAGAGTTGGTTTGAGATCTCACCAAAGTTAGTACTCACACTGAAAAGCTATTAATAAACATAAAGTATTGTAATGTTTTAAATGCAGAGGAAAGTACATGTTGTTTTCCACTAATTTTAAATAAATGTGTGCCATTCAGTATAGTAATGGAGCAGGGTGAAAATATGCAGATATGGTGAGTTTGCTACATGCTATTTGTTAAGAAGCAGGACATCTGCATAATTGTTAAACAGATTTATTTGAATTTTTACTGCACTAAGGGAAGCCATCTGATCTGAACTCAAGGAGAAAGTGACAGCTTCCAGATTGTAAACGAATTATTAATGGTGTGTTGCCATATAGTTGTTAACAATTGATATTTTCTATTTTAGGCTTTGGTTGCGCCGCTGATTTATTATTTTAGCAGTATCTTGAGAATTTGTCACCACTAGGGGACGACACGTTTGTTCTACTCACTAAGGACACGTCACTACAGGACAGCGGCAAGGTAGGAAACCAAATTTGAATGACAGCCAGAGAACCAATCAAATTCAAGTGGGATTACCGTTGAGTGACGCTCAACCAATAAACGCGCAGTATAGCGTTGTGAGGGCGGGGTTAGTACATGGTGAAGGTTGTGTGTGAATAGTGTATGAGTAACAGGAACGGAGCGGGTGAGTCTTGCGGAACATAAAACGTTAAATCGTGAAACTAATTTAAGTGCACCATTTTTTATTTTAGGCTGTTGTCCTGCTGCCATATGTGAATGTGTCGCTGATACCACCAAAATAATCCAGAGAAGAGGTGCGGGGCTAGGGTATTCATTATACAGTAGCTAGCAGGTTAGCTTCGATAGCCACTCAAACACTTTAAACAGGATGGAAGCACCGTCAACATTAGCCGGCCTGATGCTGAGTAACTAAAAGATGCTGTCTTGGCTATAACAATGCCTCCGTTCATTGTAAACGTGCACACAATGCATGTTAGTAGGTAACGCGGTGAAACAATACTGTCTGCTTTTCATTTCGTTGCCCTGTGATGTTGGAGCGGTTGCCAGTACTAAAAAAAAAAAAAAAAAGCTAACTCTCAAAGTTAGCATTCAATAGAGCTCTGTTGCGCGTGATAGTTTGAGTTTTAGCTTTGCAAAAGTGTACAAAATCTGAAGAAGACGGGCAGAAGTCCCTGCAAGTTTCCCAGTGTGGGTGCTTCCTGGTTCCTGACGCCACTTCGTAGTGCGTGGCCTTATCTGGTTGGGCTGGAGATGGATGTTGACTCCCTACAGTTACGACTTTGATTTCATGAGTAACAGTTATCTGACTTGCTTAAAGCAGGTCATTTAAAAGATGGTTATTTACTTATATTAGGCAATGTTGTGTCTTACAGTGCTTGTCTTCCTCCGTTAGGTAGTACGGTGAGCTGTCCCTAACCTCGCCAAAATGACCAAGCTGGGCTTCCTCCGTTTGTCCTATGAGAAGCAGGACACGCTGCTGAAGCTGCTCATCCTGTCTATGGCTGCGATCCTCTGTGAGTCCTCCACTTCACACAAGAAGCCTGGTCTGGCTAATACTAAAAACAAGCACATTGATCCATGATCTTTTCTTTCTCTTCAGCATTCTCCACCAGACTCTTTTCCGTCTTGAGGTTTGAAAGTGTCATCCATGAGTTTGATCCGTAAGTTCTGCTTGTGTCGTGGTTATTTCCAGGGATTGTTACTAGTTTTTGCCTCTCTTTATGTAATGTCTCACCTACGCCCTCATCTCACCTCCAGGTACTTTAACTACCGTACCACCCGCTTCCTGACAGAAGAAGGATTTTATAAGTTTCACAACTGGTTTGACGACAGGGCATGGTATCCTCTGGGGAGGATCATTGGTGGTACCATTTATCCAGGTAGGAATCGGACACAAATTAAATAAAAGTACAATGTGAACGATGAATGTGAGCATATCAACTTTATTCTGGGTTGTTTGATGCCGAAACTAGTGCAGTACAAGTGTTATTTACGTTTCAGAAGAGAGATTCATGTCTGCTTTTTTTTTTGGCACGAGTTCAAAGCTTACTTGGACACCTCTTGTCTCTCCTCTCAGGGCTGATGATCACCTCTGCCGTCCTGTACCACGTCCTACATTTTTTCCATATCACCATTGACATCCGTAATGTCTGTGTCTTCCTGGCTCCCTTGTTCTCCTCCTTCACCACCATAGTCACCTACCACTTCACCAAGGAGTTGAAGGTAGAAAACGCATAATAAGATACACCACGATCAATTTTATCAAGGTTATACATTCTTAATAAAATGCAAACCTATGTTGCTTTAAAGGGGAACTACAGAGATTTACCGTTACACTTGTATTAAATCAAGGGACTCATAAGAGTCCGATTTGAAAAAGAAAGTGGTAAATATCAAAGCAGCAGAGATATCCTGACTTGTTGTTATTGGTATGACTTAACTCCAAAAGCACTAGATCATACGATTCCCACAATGCATCTCACTAGTCTCCTCGTTAGGCTCTCCTTGCCTGGTAAATGCCCGCATCTTTTAAACTCCACACCCCCACATGGTAACACAGGTCTTTTTGTTTAATATTTGGGGTTTTTTCAGCTAAAAATTTCTGAATAATTACATCATCAGGGTTATTTTCTCCTACATAAGAATGTTACTTTCAAAGCTGCAGAAGACGTTGTACAACTGATTTCACGGGTTCCTAGTATTTCTTGTGATTGTAAATAATCCTATCTTGTAGAGTGCAGTGCCCCTTTAGAATCATATTAGTATGTACAAATAATACACTTTATTTACTTGGCTCTTTTCTTCACTTTTCTTCAAAAGGTTTCAATGTGCTTTGCAGAAGAAAGAAACCCAGCAGAATAAAACAAAGACACAAATACAAAACAAGTTCAATATGCTTTTACTGGTATAAGCATGTACACCTGTTGTCTCTGTAGGATGCCGGCGCTGGACTCCTGGCTGCCGCCATGATTGCAGTGGTGCCTGGTTATATCTCCCGTTCTGTTGCTGGCTCCTATGATAATGAAGGTTTGCGCGCGATGAGCATAACACATTATGTAAATCTAACAAAACAAAAGGGTAGTTAATGAAATCCCTCTGTGCTGTCCTACTCAGGTATTGCCATCTTCTGCATGCTGTTGACCTATTACATGTGGATCAAGGCTGTCAAAACGGGGTCGGTGTACTGGTCGTCCGTGTGCGCACTGGCCTACTTCTACATGGTGAGGAGAACTGAAAATGCACGTGTTTTATTGAATTGATTTTTTGAGCTTACAGAGGTCCTGATATGGTTTTTGTGTGTATCTAGGTCTCCTCCTGGGGTGGCTACGTGTTCCTCATCAACCTCATCCCCCTCCACGTCCTGGTTCTGATGATCACAGGCCGATTCTCTCACCGCATCTACGTGGCTTACTGCACAGTCTACTGCCTGGGCACCATCCTGTCCATGCAGATCTCTTTTGTTGGTTTCCAGGTATGGTGAAAATGTACCGTCTTATACGAGTTAATCTGATGCTCAGCAATACAAAAGCCATTGGGGCCTCATTCACTAGTCTGTGCATTGGAATGTTTCTACTTTGTGCACAAAATAAGCGAGTGCGCAAAATTGTCGTCGGATTTACGACACGTGTGCACGTCTCTCTTCTCTCGTAAACCAGCCGGTGCAGTCGTCGGAGCACATGGCAGCCTTCGGTGTGTTTGGCTTGTGCCAGATTCACGCCTTTGTGGACTACCTGCGCAGCAAACTCAATACCCAGCAGTTTGAGGTGCTGTTCAAGAGCGTCATCTCCCTGGTGGGCTTCGTCCTGCTGTCTGTGGGCACTGTTCTCATGCTGACTGGTAAGAGGGTTGACAAGGTGCACCAGTAGATACGTTAGCAACACATGTTTCCTCCACTCCTTCTCCTTTCCTCTTGTGAGCAACTGATCATCAGTTGATTTTGCTTTGGACTGACCAAAAGTATATCTCTCCCTCAGGTAAGATCTCTCCGTGGACGGGTCGCTTCTACTCTCTGCTGGATCCCTCCTATGCCAAGAACAACATTCCCATCATCGCCTCTGTCTCTGAGCACCAGCCCACGACCTGGTCCTCGTACTACTTTGACCTCCAGCTGCTGGTCTTCATGTTCCCAGGCAAGTGCCCACTCAGCAGAAACACACGGAGAAACACGGGGGTTTCATGCAAATGCAGCACACAGCTTGGTGTGTTCTAGTTGGGTTTTGACTGACGGTTACCTTCCCTTTCCTCACAGTTGGTCTGTATTACTGTTTCAACAACCTGTCGGACGCCAGGATCTTCATCATCATGTATGGAGTCACCAGCATGTACTTCTCAGCTGTCATGGTACGTCCTGTAGAGAGCCACACACACACATCTAAAGGATTCTCATTAAACAAAGTACATTTAACAAAGTACATGGAAAAACCTGTGTTTAAGAAAGTGATTATTGTCTTTACTTTATACCTCATTTGTGTTAATAACAAAGTAAATAAAATATACTGCGCGTTTCCTTCTCAGGTGCGTCTGATGTTGGTTCTGGCTCCAGTCATGTGCATCCTGTCGGGCATCGGCGTGTCCCAGGTGCTAATCACATACATGAAGAATTTGGATGTCACCCGGCCGGACAAGAAGAACAAGAAGCAGCAGGACGCCACCTACCCCATCAAAAATGAGGTAGGAGGCCCGAGGGACTTGTCATAGCTGTTAGAGGGTGGTCACCTGCAGTCGGTTGATATTTTGTAGACCGTGCACACGTTTGGACATGAAACATCATTCAAGTCAAACCAGCAGGATGCGTGATGACGATAATCATCCTAGTATTGAGATGTCACTATTTATCCAGACCCAACAAAAACCACTGCTGCCAGTTCTCCATAATACTTCCATGGTCGTGGCCTTGGTCAAGTCGGGAGTTAGAGTTGATACTTAACAAAAAATACATGTTGTAAGGTGTTCAAAAGCTACATGTTGCCTTTTTACTATTAAACTGTACTTATATATTCATGGTCTTTGCAACCCTATTCTGAGTACTTCCTGATAACCTGCAATTAGAATCTTAAGAGAAGCATTCCACACACCATCTTTTATTTCAGTAGTCCGAATAAAAGCATGTCCATGGTCCCACGGACAGAAAGGTAAAAGCTGACGACAACCTGTGCTGCGTATTCCTACCAGGTTGCCAGTGGGATGATTCTGGTCATGGCCTTCTTCCTCATTACGTACACCTTCCACTCTACCTGGGTGACCAGCGAAGCCTACTCCTCCCCCTCAATTGTCCTGTCGGCCCGTGGAGGTGACGGCAGCCGCATCATCTTCGATGACTTCAGAGAGGCCTACTACTGGCTCCGCCACAACACCCCTGAGGTCAGTCATACCCAAATATATAAAGAATGAGTAAATCGATATTGAGTTCTTCACTAGGGTTTTGAATGATCCCGAGCTGTAGACAAAGTTATGAGTTAAGCACCATCATCTCATTACATTTAAGAACCTCCACTCAACGATTAGCGTGTAACTTTGTGTTTCCAGGATGCCAAAGTCATGTCATGGTGGGATTATGGCTACCAGATAACTGCCATGGCAAATCGAACCATTCTAGTGGACAACAACACATGGAACAACACGCACATCTCCAGAGTCGGACAGGTGAGCTGGGTAACCTTCAGGGGGTGATCATGTTTTATGGAGTGCTGCTGAGCTGACTGGGCTGTTTGTTCTGTAGGCCATGGCGTCCACAGAGGAGAGGGCCTACGAGATTATGAGGGAGCTGGATGTCAGTTATGTCCTGGTCATCTTCGGAGGACTGACGGGCTATTCTTCAGATGGTACGTCACCCTTCTCAGTAGCTCAGAGCCGGTACAGTACTTGCAACACTGTGTCGACACAAACACATTCTCACTATAGATAGAAGTTTGATGGAGATGGTTTTAATAGGCTCGGGTTTAATAGTCTGTTTGTCTTAAACTGTGCTATGAATGTTTTTTGAGTTGTTTTTCAGTGATTTGCATAAAGTAATGATATTTGTCATTGAATGTCGCAGATAAAGCTCTTAATTCATCCATCCGCTCTCCTCAGACATCAACAAGTTTCTGTGGATGGTCCGTATCGGCGGGAGCACGGACACGGGCAAACACATCAAGGAGCACGACTACTACACTCCCACCGGAGAGTTCAGAGTGGACCGCGAGGGCTCGCCCGTCCTGCTCAACTGCCTCATGTACAAGATGTGCTACTACCGCTTCGGCCAGGTCTACACAGAGGCCAGTGAGTAACTCTACAGCAACTCTAGTGTGATAATACTTTGTCAAAACGTGGAGAGTTTCACGCTAATATGAAACTGCAGCCTTTTGTACTGTAATTCTGATGATCTTACTGCTCTTCTCTGCAGAGCGACCACCTGGTTATGACCGAGTGAGGAACGCTGAGATCGGGAACAAAGACTTCGAGCTGGATGTGTTGGAGGAGGCCTACACAACAGAGCACTGGCTTGTTAGGATATACAAGGTAAAAATGGCCGACTCGTCATTATAGATCGGTCTGTAAGGAATGTTGGGAACTCCAAATTGGTTTGCTGGTCAGATCTTCTGAAACAACTTCTTTGGGGCAATGTAGGAGATTAAGTCAAATAACAGATTGAGGGGAAAATTAGAACAGAAGTGTAAATTACAACATTTCTTTACAATTTAAACTTGGAATTAGAGCTGCAATAATTATAATCAATAACTCAGTTGACAGAAAACTAATCAACTATTTGGATTATGAATTGTTTTTATCAATATTAAGCAATAACATGGTGCCATGTGAGAGTTTACCACTTTCTTTGGTCTTACAATGTAGTGAATTGAAAATTGGATTTTAATTTTTTCCGTTCTTTATTTCAGGTCAAAGATCTGGACAATCGGGGTCTCTCGAGGACATAAAACCTTCAGACGTGGGTGAAAACAGCCTTTTAGCGCACAGCACTGAACACCTTCCCCTGTGGTCTGCAGATGAGTGGCAAAAGAGTACTTTTTATACTTTTGTTTTGGGGGAAGAAAATTGCATCAAAGAGATTTTTTTGGGGTGGGTTTTGTGAATGATTTTCTTTTTGTCTTTTGTTATAATGAAACACCTCATCTGAGATCAGAGGGAGCTGGTGTCACAATGTCCAGTCTGATGTCAGGAAGGGTAATGCGCCGTGAAGCGGTCAAAAGAAAGTGCTTTGGGTTTTTACAATGTGGTCTATTAAAGTGGGATTAAACATGATGGTGTCTCTCTTTTTTTAACACCTCTGCACAGAAAACATTGATACAATTTATTATGAGACTAGTGAGAGCAGTTCATGGCCCAATCTCCACACTTTAGGGGTTTAGTTCTATCCACACTTGTTAAATAGTTTGAGGGCTCTCTCTCAAACATTGAGCCCTTTATGAACACGTTCCATAAGTCAACATTAGATGCATTCATTACAATGGGGCGCTAAACAGACGATTGCACGGGTGTTCAGCCTGTCAGTTACAAACATGAAAGATTAAACAAAACGCATGAAATCAGGATATTTGTCAAATATTGAGTTTAGTCATTGAAGCGGTCATTCAAATTAGGAAGTAAAAAGCATAAAGTACCCACATCATTTGACGTCATGGTAACGTGATCTGTTGCAGCAAAGTGCTGTTCCGTTCCTATTGACACCATTTCAAGCCTTCAGTCTCTCACTAAACCATTTAACAGGCGATGTCACGAAGTCCCTGAGGGTTCAGGGGGACATTGGGATTAACCCTTGGAATCTAGAGGAGACCCCAGATGGTGACAAAGGATAACTTGTTAAGTCATTCCATTTAGGAATTCATCGGTTAGTTGAATCAAAGATGTAACTTTCAGAATCCAGTGCCTGTTTTTCCTGTTTCTGATGTCATTACTGAGCAATGATTTGCTTAATTCAGCCTGCAGTATGTGGTTCGAAGCTCAATGTGCTCCCAAAATGAGCTTGATGATGTTAACACTTTAGTCTCACAGCATGTAGGCTGGAGGATAAAGATGCATTCAAGACTTTGAAGATTTCGAGAGTAAAAACAAAGCAATATTCTTTTATTGTAGTGCACTTGGCAATACATGTCAACTTATATTAAAATGAACAATATGTTAGGGGATAGTCTAATTCATATGAAAAACCATTAGGAATGTTTCCCTCCCATTACGATAACATGTATTTTGATTATTAAAAACATCAGTATAAAGTGTCCATTAGCTCCAGTCCCATACATTTAAGTTTGTTTTTTTTAAATTGCACATCACACATTTCCAGAGCCCCTAGGAGTCTGATTTGGCAGATCTTTAGGAAAGGAGTGGTTTTTTCTGTAGATGTAGGCGTTGGAATCGTCATCCAGCTTCAGCAGCTCGGCCAGCGACGACACACAAGGGTCCGGATCAACCAGCATCGGCGGCAGGCGGGAGGCTTTCTGCACGATGCGGCAGGAACGGCGAACCGGTGTGAGGAACTTCAGATCTTTGATGTTGTTCTTTCCCCTGGACCGGCTCATGCTGGCCTCCTCTTCAATGGTCTTCTTGACACTAAACGAGGAATATTTGAAGGAAATAATACTTCAGTCACAAGGGAAGAGAAAGAACTTTGCAATCGTCTAAATAAACAGCTGATTGAAAGGATTGCAGATGTAAAAAAAGTACTCACCTTTGCAGGTATGGAGTGGTCTTCACACTGTACTTTATTACTGAACCATTCTCTATCGGTGGCGTAGTCTCCATCACACACTCTTCGTCACTTTCTCCTTCCTCATCTTCCTCACTTTCTTCTACTCCGTCCTTCACTTGCTCGACATCCCCAGGCATCGCCTCCTTCTGGTCTTCTTTGTGCACATCCGTCCCCCGTGAAATCTCTAATGGACACAAATGACATGCGTTTGTGTGAGAGTCATGTTACAACAACGGCAGTCAGAATACATTCACCCAGTGACCCGAGTGGATGAACACCACTCTAAACTTCAAAAACAAAATCATGGTGAATACTGGTGGACTTACCATCATATCTAGAGGGCGTCTCCATGGCTTCCAAAGCATCACACAGGTTTACAACAATCTGTCAGAATGAAACAAAGAAAAGATCATTGTTTAACACTGTAATATCTAACAACAGCAACTGAAACACTGCATGTCTCCTTACATCATCCACGCTGTCCTGCGGGTCAACGTCAGAGTTTTCGAGCAGGTCCAGAGAGGTGTTTATGATCAGCGGGGTTCGGCTGTGCGTTTTTAACACCGATCCCTCAGAGTCTGGCTTGCGGGCTTCCAGTCTGGGTTCGGGGTTGCACTGTATAGCCGGCTGAGGCTGAGGCTTGAGATCCGCTGCAGGTTTCGCAGAGACTCTGGTCTTAGAGGGTTCTGCGGTCGTCATGGCCGGTCTCTTGAAGGTCTTGCCCTTGGAGGATTGCCACGCAGACAGTTTCGCCCTGCAGGAGGGAACACAACAATATTGTTTTTAACATTTCTGATGCACAGTAGCACCAAAGAAAACGTCAACAAGTGTGTGAATGTGGGTGAAGGCGTTACCTTCTCTCCTCGGCAGTCTCCATGGTATATCTGTACTGACTGAGGGCACTTGAGACAGGAGGTTTGTTGACCTGCAGGTTTGTCACTGGAATCTTTGGCTTTGAGTGGTGAGCCCCACTTCCCTTGGTGGGAGCCACTTTGGCGTTTCTGGAGCTGGTGCCGGCTAGTGTCGTCGGGACGGTCCTGACAGGAGGGCGAGCAGAGTAGAATCCAGCAGGACGGCTGACGACAGCAGGCTTGGTCACCTGAGCCGGTCTATCCGTCACTGACTTGGACCTTGTCTGCACAGGTTTCCATGCGCCGCGTCCAGGCAGGTCAGCAACCGATTTGGACCTTCTTTTCATCTCATTTCCGACCCTTTGACCCCCTGTTTTGGGTGCTGATGGTTTGGGGTCTGCCCCGCCCACAGTGGCGGTTGACTTCCAAATGGATCCAATTTTTGACTGGACAATCTTGCCTTTGTACATGCCGAGAGCGGATTTTGATGACGGACCAGGGGCCGGTGGCTTTGGAGCTTCTGCAACTATTTTTTTGTGTTTCACAACCTGTTCGGTGAGGAAAGCCCGGCTGTGTGTTTGACGTGGTTTGACATCAAAAGCAGCAGCAGCAGCTCCTTTCCCCTCTTTCTGCACAGTCTTTGCCTTTTTCAGAGCCTCACCAGATGTTGACCGTTGGTCCTCATTTGTATTGTTTGTCAGTTGGAAGGGAGCAGCGGACATTTTGTCTCTTCTGATGAAGGACTTGCTTCCATATGCAGGCTGAGCATTTTCCTTGTTTCCCTAAAACAATTACAACGTGGGTTAAAATAAACTGCACGTAGTAGTATTTCATACGATATTCATTGGCGTAACTAACTTACTTTCTTAAAGGTGTGGTTTCGTCTTGAAACTGCGACGTTGTCCATGGTTAACTCTCGACCAGGTTAAATCAATGGAGATTTCTGAAAGGCGAACAAATACAATATACAATGTCACGAGAGAACGAGCCCCGTATACTCGCTGTATCTATACCTAACGCTATATTTAAGTAAAGTTAGAACCGATAACGTACCTTGCTGCCGACGTAGTAGTAAGTTACAGTACGAGGAGAGAGTCCATCCAAGCAGCACAACTCTAGAGCAAAATACGCCGCTAACCAGCCGGCAGAAGAAAAACATTCGATTTAACTTGGGGTTGCTGCGCTGCGGTTGGTTACACTAGTATCGCGAGACAAGAGGGTTGACCAATGGAGTGTCTTAAACTAAGCACGAGAGTGGGAGAAGAGTACGTTCTCTCATCCACACGTTTTTTTCCTCTCTGGTTTGAAAGTTTGAACCTAAATAGGATTCCACGAATACTGGCTCGGCCCTCGTGCCAAAAAGTGATTGCCGTTCGCGGGAGCGCGCGGCAGCCTGTTAAAGTTGTATTGCCCCGTTTATAGTCTATAACAGCTGCTTATAACTGGATTCAATTTTCAAGCCGTGCAAATACACATAATGTCATGTCGGTGGCCATGGCGAAGGTTTATCTTTGTGAGACTTTGTTGGGACCGAATAACTACAACTGCGACCAGTGTTTGCAGTTTAACCAGGCGACATTTACATGATTTAGGGGTCCATGTACAAGCAATTCTTATTTACAGTCCATGATGTAAGCACATACAAGGGTAACAAGAAAAATAAATGAATGAATATGAATAAATAAATAAAGCTGGGCCAATGGGAGTATGTTTGCAACAGTAGTTGACTACAGGTGGTTTAATATTTATATGCAATACAGTTCGTAATGTAGTTTAATCATAGACAATTTGTGTGCAGAGTAGTTGCTGTTAGTACTCATCCTTCACGTTCACCACCAACTCCTGCTCTTCTCAAAGTTAAATAAAGTCCATCAATCTCTGCCGTCATCCGATCAGATCATTTGAGTCCACAACAATTAGCATCAAACAGATTCCTTCATATTTGACATCTCAGTGGATTTGTGGGATTTTAACACAATTTTGTCATCAGACACTTTTCTCATTTTTATTATGTGTTTTGCAGTTCGCCAGCAGCTTTCTGTTACTAGTTTAAATGAGGAATGCTAAAAGTACTTCAGAACTTCTAGACGACCAACTCTTATTCTTTAACATAGATAAAGATCATAAGTTGTTCGAACTCAGAAATATCAATTATCATCATTTAATGTAAAAACTTCAGTTCAGTTGTAGCAACAAACCAAGCCAGTCCTCAGACTTCAACAACAGTTCATAATATAAAACGTCTACTTTTGATTCAGCACAAAGTGACAAATTTCATTTTTGTTTTGGAGCCATTTTAGAACTTTGAACACTGAACTCATCAAACCGAGCTTGTTATCATTCTTCCCAGCATGCTTTGCGTTTGGGTTCAAATGATCCAGAGTCGTGTTCTCACTAACTTGGGTAAAGTTATAATGGAGGGTTGTTATGTTTCTTTTTATGAGTCTCTATGATGAGAATAAAAACATTGTAAACAGTTGAGCTAAAATCTTTGTCCACTGATCCAGATGTGGATGTGACTGTTAGTACAGGAGAAGTCCATTCTAGTGACTGTGTAGTGTGAAGTAATCCAACATTCAACCCAGAACGCTTCACTAATGAAAACTGAACACAAGAGGAAAAAGTGTCTCACATTTCTTAACTCTTGACGCTAAAGCTGAACTAAACAGTTGTTGTTTTTCTACATTAATCTTCCAAGTTGATATAAATACCTTTAAAATATTTAATAGATATACAAAATATAGTGAAATAAAGGACTATTTAGAGAACCTGAAAAGTTCTGCATTTTATTTAATAGAAGAAATATTCAAATCTCATAGTGGAAGAAATGTTAATCAAATAGTTGTTAAATACAGTGTAAATATGAAATGATTGTATGGCCTTGGTTCAAATTCTTCCCTCCACATAAGAACAATATGAATATCAAAATATGTATTCATTATAAAACTAGAGCTCAGAGGCTTTTAAATACAAAGTTTATTTAAAAACCTTTATGGGTTTTCGGCCTATTACCGCTCATATTAAAACTGATAAAAAGAGTACTGTGGTTATAATCTAGAGCACAGAGCAGCTTAAATACTGGAGAGTCAAATTAGAAGAGATCATTTCTTCTTCAGTCTTTTTTACAAATATAAACAAGGATATTAGACATACCAAACACATATTATTAGAAACAATACTATTGCTTATATCACGTAAATGTTATGCCTGATTACTGAACTGCGAGCACTCGTTTGGCCACAATTGGGATTATTCGGTTACAAGATGATCACTTTTTGTCACGAGTGCAGCTGTTCCTGCTGAGTTACAGACCCAATGAATGACTTCCTAAAAATATGAAGAAACGTCCACGAATATGTTCAGTGAAGAGTTATTGGACTTTAAAAATGGGAGGGGTCCGATACTGCCTTCTGAAAAAGTGTAATTGTAATCTGTAAATTAGACCCTTGGTCCACACTAAGTCCGGTATCGATGTGGTTCTGAGACCCGGCCCAGGTCTGAGACGGAGCAGGTCAAAGCCTCCGTGGTGCTCAGTAGTGGATCACACCTGTGAATAGACACGTTCTCACTCCCAACTCGTCAAATACCGACGCTTGGTCAGTCGCCATAAGCTTCAAACTCTGACGCTCTATAGGTTCCCCTCTAGCGTTAGCTTTGGACGTGCCAGGGACGGCGTGTCAGTTTCTACTCCTTACATGCACTGTGTCTCTTCAAAATAAACTTCCATCTTCACATGGCGTTAGGATTAGGCAACAAAGCCACTTGGCCAGGTTTAGAAAAAGAGCCTGGTTGACATTAACAACTTCAATCAGCTCACATGATTAGCGGGGGACAAACAAGTCATGTGACCAGTCGTTAGTGTCTAATGTCTCACATAACTAATGACCAACGTGAAAAAACGTGAACATTTACTTTTAGTTTTGTACTGGACTCAAACAGTGGCCACTTGGACAAAAGCCCTGTGTTTATTCAACCCGTTGACCCCCCCCCCCCCCCCCCTCACACCTGCACACCCTGTGTGGACTATCTCACTCTTTAGACCACGTCAGTTGCTCTGACCATAACGGTTTTGACTTGATGGACCTTTTACACAGAAGACAGTGAATGACGGCTCTCTGGGACACTTGAACACAACACAGCCATGTTAATGTCAGTAACACCTGTGCTTTTCCTACTAAGATCAGACACTGTGAGCACTCAACATGTCTACTGTGAAAAAGCTCTTTGGCTCTTCAGAAAGTGAATTAAGTAGATCATTAAAAAGAATCACGAGTCTCTAGTTTTACAACGAGCCATCAGGTCTGCAGATATGAACGTTAAGAGGTCATTAAAGGGTTCTTCTACTGAAATCCTTCATCAAGGTAGGTATGCATCTGCTCTCAATCCTCTTCTGTTCGGATTTTGCTTCAACTCTTCTCTCCCTGACAAGTCTTGTTCTGCTGCGCCCTCAGGTGGTGGAGGTCTGCTACGACGTCCTGAAGGAGTGGTGCTTCTCCAAATAGGGATCATAATGACAGAAACAAGGGAAGGTGTCCTTTGATGACTGAATGAAATGAAAGACTTCAGCAGGATTTCTGTATAAAGCTCATGCAATCAGACTAACCTGTTGAGAAGAAGATTACTGCTGGACCCCGACTCATGACCCCCTCTTCCCGTCCTCTCTGCGTGATTATGAACCTGCTGCTTAAGTGAAGTCCCCACAAGTACAGAGCACACAGACCACTATACATGGTAGCTTCATTAGTGTTCCTCAAACCCAGAAACCAACCAGGACTCCTGGACTAATCTGGCTCCAGGTCCCATTGATTACACACAACTTTATTTAGAAATATGCATCAGGAGGCCAATAAAAACTAAAATAGAAATCATAAAACAGGGCTTCTCTAAAAGACAACAAAGTGCACCATTTTAGGTCTTAGTGGAGGGCCCACTCGGGAGTTTTGCTCAATGGTAATCCACCATCACATGCACAATATAGCACTTTAAATCATTGTTAGCATTATAAGAGTAAAGTGCAAAGACTTCAAGTTGAGGTAATGTGGGACACTTTACGATGTTATGAATATGACTTATAAATATAAATAAATATATGACTCCTGCATGATTATAGAGTGCTATGGGACTCATACAAGCTCCTAGATTTAAGGATGCTTGAATTAGAATAATAAAGATTTCAGTCTGCATGCCACGTGCTTGTGAAGAATTGGAGACGCAGTTATGGACTCTGCTGCTGTGTGATGACTAGTATTTAACGAACTCATAATCAAAATAAATAATATTAGGCTCCATATAAACAGGGAACAAATAGCAGTAGAAACACAGATTACATTGTGACCCAGTGATGTGAATTTATTCTGACATGTTACACACTTTAATGAGTATTTTAATCTGTAATAGATTTGCATATGTTTTTTTAAATGTCTGCGCATCCGTCAATTAAAGCTCCAAACGAGCCGTCTGTAATAAAGGAGCTTGTATTTTCTTCATCGTCACATGTGGACTTCATCTCAGGCCTTTTGCAGGCTGAGTGGATGAAACGTGACATTACTGAGGTGACATGTGGCTGTAAGAACGCTCGTGAACAAAGTGAACGTGAAATATGGTTTCGTCTTCAGGTGCAGCATTTACAGTTGTTTTTGAATGAAAACAAAGCCTCAAACGTCCAGAAAAGTTGTTTCACGAGTGTCACTCGACATTTTTCAAAGATTATCACCTCTACTGAAGATTTTCTTTTGCATCCCAACAACAACTAAAGACTCACAGAGACTGAAGAAAGAGACACAAGTGACCTCCATCATGGAAAATGTCAGATTTGAACAAAAGTGGACGTTGTGTTCTATGGGTTTCACCATGGAGGCGTTCAGGGCCTCATCGTTTTCTGATACTTTGTTAACAGACTCTGTCACATGGTGCAGACATTCATATTAATATTGAAGCAGAAATCAGGATTAGCTCATTGTTATAAACAATATAGAAAGTCATTGGCTTGCTGTCAGAACTGGACTGAACCGGATCACTTCATCTGATCACTAAAAGAGACCAATCTAATCATTATAATGGCTGCCTTACTGATACTAATGTCATCTTAATATATATATATATTATATATAATTTATCACAAATGTATATCAAGAGCTCCCGACTGGGATACACAGTGATGTTGTGAGTTTAAGTGTAGCCATAAGTACAACTGTACTTCAAATATAGAGGCCTTTAAGTCCCAGCAGATATGTGACGTTATTTCCACACACAACTTTGTGTTTGTGTTCATTGAATTGATTATTTTGTAGGAATATGCAGCATTATAACATAACACCCACTGACATTATAAGGGCCTTAAAGTGGGTTCTGCTCTATATGTATGAAGACAATCCCTGTGTGGGTCCAAGTGATACATGAGCACAAATAAACTGAACACACTCATCAGTGTGTGAAGATCAGAGGTTAATAGAGGACCAGTAGCACGGTTTTATCTCCGGGCCCCCTGGCAGGTTATTATGACCCTTTTATGGGGACATTTTAGGGAACAACAGAACTCCATGTGTTGACAGGACTAACAGGCAACATGGTTGTGAAAACTAATGTCATCTTTCAGGGGACATTTTTAATTTTACTGGAGAACATTGTGACATGAAGTTCACATTCTTCAGTGGTGTTTGTTGCATTTCCTGTACTGAAGCCTCATTCTAACATGTGAGTGTTTTGTAGCCGATCCACCTGCGAGACCACGACTACTGGAGAGAAAGCAGAGTTAGTGCAGGCTGGGCAGAGAGAGACAGGAAGCCTGCAGCCTGCAGACAATGTCCATGCTGCAGGGACCACCAGGTCAGACACTTTACTTTAATATTCTGGATTTAAAAAGACTGAAGAAAAAGGGAATTACAAAGTTAATATATAGAATATACAGAATATATTGAATAAATAAAATAACAAGATCAATATGTTCTGCGCAAGTGAAAACAATGCAAAGGCTTGTATTTGAATGATAGCAATACGTGTGAATGACTGTGCGTGTTATTCATTATAACTCAAACTTCACAAGAGAAGGCTCAGGGACTTTGCATGATTTGAACCTTTGAGCTTTGAAAACACTGCTAAGGATTATGGGAAAGAGGTGCAGCGCGCCATTTGGTGCACGTTGTTAAATACATCAAGCCTCACTAAATTGTTTTAACAGGCAAGCGAACGCCCTTCAAAATAAAATAATAATAAAATTACAAAACATCTATGCACTATATTATTTATCTTTGTCCTCCAAGAACAATTGTAGGTTGATTATAAAAACGACAAAACAACAGCGATCATTTGGACTTGTTAGGTAGACAGCATTACTATAACTTGTGTTTTAGCCATACAGCGTGACAACCTAACAGACTAGTTGGCATCGGAACATCTTTAGGGGTTTTATGACTAATGAAATGTCATACTTTGTAATATTTAGCAAAAAAAGGAAGTGAGTTTTTACATTATAAAGTTCTATATTTAGTTGTCCAAATAACACGTACTTTACTTTGAAAGAAATAAAACGGATACTGCTATTAGACGGTTCATGCTTGACAGCTAACTAAAGTTAGCAACATAGTAGGCTACCCTGAAAAGGGTTTCACCGCAAAAAACCCGAATATATTCTCAAACTTATAATGCAGAACCACTGCGCTGTGCCGAACTGTACTAGTGGTAAATCCGACCGTCAGCCACTCTTCAGGTTTCCGCATGATCCAGAAAGGTAACTATTGCTAAAGATGCTAAAGCAAACAGGAAGCTCTCAAGCTAACTTACGTTGCCCCAAACGGCGTGTTTGTTTGTAATCTTACGTAAAATACGAAATGGCATGCATTTGAAATCGAGGGCAACTTTGGTTGACTTATGGAAGTTTTGTTCAATATTTAATGCATTTGCCCTGTTGCACATCCTTTATTAAAACATATTACAAAATATAAAGAAGTCGCTATTTATCTTTCAACACGCATATTCAATTCAAAAGTTCCCCAGGCTCACGTGCGCTTGTTTCTTGCTAAACGTAGGAGGCACATCATAAGAAGTTTGGCAATTTGGAAAACGCTGGTGTTAAAATATACTACTCATTTAACACTAAAACTATTACTGCAGTTGCAGTTAAGCTCTAATTCCAACATCTGCAGCGGATGCCGACCTAATATCCTTAACATTTGTCAACATCCATGTCCATAATATTTGGTAGACCTTCTCCATAGCAGGAAAGGCACAGGTGTGATTAATAACATTGACAGCAACGGTAACCAGTTAGGTGAGCTAGTTAATGGGTCGACCTTTAAACTTGCTTTTCATGTTGGTTTAACTTCCCCTTTCAGGTCCAAGAAGTGGGTGGAAAAATGCCAGAAGCAAGACTTCATAGACAAGTCACCCGGCCAGTTGTACAGATACTACAGACTTTGTGGGAAACATTTTGAAACATCTATGGTCGAAAGGGTAAGTTGTGTTTGCAAGTTACATCTGCTTTTTTTGGATGGAATTGCAGAGGACAATGTGACCCCAGACATTGCGGGACTTTTAATGGAATTGCCAAACTTAAAGTCAAATGTGAGAAGAAGTTAATCCAGCCTTGCACATTATTTCACAAATGATTCAATTAATAGATCATGTTATGTAGTGCTTCATGAATATGTAGGTAACATATGTTTTAATACAGGTTCAGCATGTAAAATGAACCTTTCTTTGTTTTCAGAACGCTCAGAGTACAGTGTTGAAAGATGATGCCATACCGACTATCTTTGATGTACCGAGCCAACCTCAGAATGGACAGGTGAAGCGCAGTAAAGACACGGTGGGTAAAAAAAAATCTGAATTGATTTAAATGGGGTGAAATAATTTGTATGATTTGATTTTTATAGTTTCTATGTTGTTTTATTTGACTATTTATTATTGCAGACCAAAGATGATGAAAAGGACAGCAAGGGGAGAAAAAGTAAGTTTAAAATATCAATATTGATAAAATGACTTCATCGTTGGTCACATGATTAGTAATTGATTTGGTTTCCGTCTTGCAACCATTTCTCTTTCCCTTTTTAGAAACCAAGAAGTCTGAAGCAGACACCGCTGAGACAGATGTCCAGACACTCCCAGAGGAAGAGGAACACAAAGAGTATCTCAAGTCGTTATTTGAAGTTCTCGTACTGCTGGGAGAGCAAAGCATTCCTCCGACGGGGCCTGGAGACGACAAACAGGATGGCCTGGGGTCAAGCAACTTTCAGGCATTGTTAGAATATCGCATGAATTGTGGAGATGAAGTCCTCAAGAAGAGGCACGACGTGAATCAGGAGTGCTGCTCCCCGGCTGTGCTGAACCAGTTGATAGAGGTGTGCGAGAAATGCATCCGCAGTAAGCTGGTGGAGGAGGTTCGACAAAATGGCCATTTCTCATTACTTACTGACGACTTGGTGAAGATCTCGGGAGAATGGTTCCTCCCCGTCTTTCTCCGTTACGTGGATCAGTCTAACTGCCAGCGGGAGAGGTTTGTTGGATTCTTGTCCTTTGAAGGAGACGGCGATGCCTTAGCAGAGACACTGCTGTCTGAAATGACTGAAAAATGGGGCTTGGATATGGAGCAGTGTAGAGGCCAAGCCCACTCCTGCTCTGGGACACATTTTGGTCAAATGAAAACATTTGCTGCCAAACTGACGGAGAGGTTTCCTATGGTGGTGCTTACACAAAGATCTACTCGTACGTTGAACCTGTCACTGGCAAATGGTATGGCTTTTTCAGGGGTTCAGCTTGTCTTGTCCACCTTTAAGAAGATCGAGGCTTTCTTCAGTCAGTCCCCTTTACTGGTGTTGGAGTTGGAGCACGCCATTACGATTTTCTACCCGGACAAAGAGGAGAAGGCCAAAGAACTGAAGGAGATCTGTGGAACCAGCTGGACCAGGCGACATGATGCATTTGAGGTGGCTGTGGAAATCCTAGAGGCGTTACTACTCTGCGTGGACAGCGTTCACGACAATGAGGACATGCGGTGGAACGATCAAGTCACTCACAACGCCTTAGAGATTTCAAAAGCACTGGCTGATTTTGAATTTGTCATGGCGCTGGTCGTGCTGAAAAACGCCCTGACACTGACGCACGCCTTTGGGAAGAACGTGCAAGGGCAAACAGCAGATGCCCACTTTGCTACAACCAGTTTAAACGCTGTATTGCACACCCTGAAGGAAGTGTCTGACAATATCGACGTGTACCATGAGTTCTGGAACGATGAGGCCGTCAACTTAGCCGCTGCGATGGAGATCCCAGTCAAGGTTCCTCGGTCATTCCTGAGAAAGCACCAGTTAGAGTCTGGAGCCATACTGCCGGAGAGTCACTACAAGGAGCACCTGTCCGTTCCCGTGGTGGAGCACGTCATCAAAGAAATGACGGAAATCTTCTGCGAGGACCACCTGAAGGTTCTGAGATGTCTGTCACTGGTCCCCACTCTCATAGAGCAGAACAAGTCCACAAAACCCGAGGAAGAGAGTGTGCAAGTGTTTAAAAACGACATCCCCAATGCAGGAACCCTCTCCGCCGAGCTGCACTGCTGGTGGGTTAAATGGAGCAAAAAGGGCAAAGGCGAGACCTTCCCGTCCAGTCTGTGTGAGACGCTGCAGCTGGCCGATGTGAAGTTCTTCCCAAACATGCTCGCGGTGCTGAGGCTGGTCGGCATCATGCCAACCTTGGCTCTGGAGGACGGCTGCGATGTGTCATACAAGCGCTTCCAGATGTACATGGAGAACACGCCTGACAAATTCAAATCAAAAAGTCTCGCTCTTTTGAACATGAACTATGATGTTGGGTTTGACCTGGACTCAATGGTCGAGGTCTACATGAAGACATACCCCGACAGGGAGGATGTGTCTTAGTCCATTGTGATCTGGTAGCTGAACCTCGACACAGGTTACCCACAGCTATCTTAATGTATTATCTAGCCCTCTTTCTGAATTAGCATCTTTTGTAGGCTGTTTTTGTTATAGAAATGTAGAGTGTAAATGAAAGAGAATGGCTTTAATTGAATACCAAACATCTTCAAATTAAGTTTTTTCTACGCTCGTCCTTCATGCTGTTTTCATGTTGTGTTTCGTTCATGGTGAGTTGGAGATCAGGACAAAGTAGTGTGAGGATTAAAGTCTCCTGTGAATAAGGCCCACAATTCTCATCTACACCCGTGCTCTGTCACTATCCATCTTGCTCATTTGGGTATTATATCTGCAAATATTATATCTGTCACTAGACAGCTGAGTCCCCGTCTGCTCTGAGACTCAAATTTCCACCATAGTGTTTGGTGTTAATCAACTCTGATATGATTGAAGACTAAAACCATTTGGACTACTTACACTGTCTGCTTCAGTGGACGAATAATAATAAAATGCCCTTCCAGCCATGTTTCCTTCTCCACTTCATGTACAAAGTTACATTTTAGAGTTGAATTGTTTCTTGCTGCCCTTTTCTTCAGGAGGCTGTTCTCCGATGGGAGCTGTTATCTTTTCTGTTTTTTTTTTTCTCTATTTAATGAAATGTGGCGTCATATCAGCCAATCATCTGCAGCTAAATACTTGTATGAATTACACTTTTATGTGCAGACTACTGCAAGGCTTTAGAAAATAACTTTCTATAATTTGGATGCATAATCATTCTTTTGTATAATAAAGCCATAAATAATTCAGCTGATTCATCTCTTGAATGATTTAGACCCTTTCACTGTAGACATTTTATATTGTAGCAGGAAAAGCACAGCTGTGACTGGTGATAGCTATATATCATTATGCATTCCAGTTCCTGGGCCCTGAGCAAGGTTGCTATAGGCCTGTTCTGTGTGTGTGTTTCACTAGTCACTGTAAGAAGGCAGGTCAAACATATTCATACTGCGCATGTTTATGTAAGATATTTCTAGACTGTTGCCAGTTAATGTATTTCTATATCAGACATTTCAATTTAAAATATAAATAAAAGCAAATTACTTGCTATACTGTTGGTCCCCAGTCAATGTACACATTGTTCTTTTCTGCCAAGACACATGTTAACACAAATTATATAACAGATGACAAAAAGATTGCTAGGTGGGATTAAGAATACATGGTAAGTCAAATTTAAATAGTCTACTGAAGAATAGATGTGTATCCAGGGTCTATGGAGGGCAACAGTAAGAATGAAATTCACCAAATCTACTTCACAAAGTGTGAACAAGAGGGAGATGCGA
The DNA here is from genome assembly GCF_910591455.1 of Pholis gunnellus. NCBI lineage: Eukaryota > Metazoa > Chordata > Actinopteri > Perciformes > Pholidae > Pholis > Pholis gunnellus. The sequence continues at coordinate 23,477,861 of NC_136540.1, forward strand.
TCCAAATCAGAGAGTATCAAGTCAAAACAAGATATTGACGTAACTGTGAGAACTATAGATAGTTTAAATGTTTTTTAAACGTTTCTGCTTATTTCTTGAGTAATGTCAGGTATGATCAATGAACACCTAACTATAGTTGCCATGAAAAGTATTTCCATGGAACCACAAAGTTAAGGCGTTCCTTCAATAGCCGAAACGAGCTTCACTATAGACCATTAATACACTGGCATCTATGTATTGATATGTCATTGTAGTATTTTGGCATATTGGTTGCGCATACTACCAAGTTTCCAAAAAAGTCCAGCAAAACCAGTTGACAAAGCTTTCGTTAAGACTTTCGGGGTAGCCTGGATTTCTAAGGAACTTGCACGCTTGGAATAGGATGTGAACTATCTTGACAGTTAAACTCTTTGGCCAGGCCCGACGGTGACATTCTGCCCTCTGCTGGTTAACATTTTCTACTGCACGGTGTAGTTCCTGGTTGATGGGATAACACGCTTTCGGCGACTCTTTGCTCACCACGCAACATCAACTTTTAAAAGCATGGAATAAGTAGGTTCTTAGTTTACCAAAGAGACATTAAGCGAAGAATAACGTTGAAACTCAACTGTGTCGGTTGCAGGTTTTGCCCAAGGCATGGCTCTGTAGACTCCAGCAGGTTTGCTCACAGTAGGCTTGCCAGCTTGCAACCGCCAGCAAAGCTAGCTAACTTGCTAGCTAGCAACATTGCAGTCCAAAATGACTGACTGCTGCGCCGCAGCGAACTGTGATTATCAGCAAGGGGGATCCGAAAACTCTCCTCCACTTTTCAGCTTCCCTTTGGATCCAGAGAGGTAAGAGCTGTGCTTATTTCATTGAGACGTGGGTTAAAAACGAGCCTCTGAGCATGCAAAATGAATGTGTTAGCCGTCCACGGTTAGCACTGGCGCTAGCTTAACACCATGTTGGCTAACAGTGACACAACTCTGTGGAAAATGGCGCAGACTAACGTTACTCTTGAAAGAAAAGTCCGTGTGAAATAAACTCCGCTCACTCATTCCGGCTCGGAGACCGACACCGAAGTGTGATTTTGGCTGATATCTGTTTATCTTTGCGTCCAGTTATTTCACAAACAAAGAGAAAACATAGTTTAAAACTTTTTTTGTGCTGTAATTTAAATTGCCATCGGCACACGACACCGACTACCTCGATAGTGTGGTAACGTTACGAGAGGCGCTGACGTTAGCTTAGCTACATTAAAATACTCCCCATTGATAAAGCTATTTGGCCTTATTGTGGCTTCCAAACGGCATCAATTACATTGCATTCGAATGTACAGCTCACCGAATAAAAGCAATTGAAACTTATATGAACGTAGTTTTAACAGGTGATGTCGCCATGAATAAGTAGCAGTCTAGCGCCCCCTTTTATCCCGCTGTTACCTCTCAACTCGCTGTTTTTTTTCGCTCTGCGATTGCTGTAGTATTGTGCAATAGGGATGTTGTGTTACATAAAAAATCTAAAGAATTGATTTAAGGGCCGTGATTGAATGGCGGCTGCATTTTATCCGGCTGTATCGCAGTAGTGAGCCCGTGGACAGGAAATGTAACCTCCAAGCCACAGGAGAAACTACTAGATCACAGGGTGTGCGTGTTTCACGTCCAGCCCGGCAATGAGTTCGTCTTTTTTGTCCCCTCCTTTTTGCTTTGTGTAGTCTTTTTAATCTTGCACCCGCCACCCACCCACCCAATATCGTGTTAAATTGAGAGACGTAAATGTCATTTTCTTGTGGGCAAATCCACCCACCTTTATTCTGTGCATATATAATAAAATCAGTTGAAAGAAAGAGAAGGGATTGTATTATGAAAGTTGACATAATCAAAGCAAAGAGCTCATTTAACTCATGAAAGCTTTTTAGCAATCAGTCACACCGTTTGTTCTTTCTTATTGTGTATTTGTATCAAGTGGTCGTACCTAATCCACGTCATTGTAGCAGTTCTGACCTCTTAAAGCATAACAGCATGCACGTCTCTCACAGAGTTGTGTATGGATGTTGTGTCTGTCTAAAAATGTATTTGAACTTGTATTTGCACAGTGATGAAGCCTAGCAATCTAGCCACAATGGCAGTTTTAGTTCAAAGCCAGTACAGTGGTTTAGACCAATGTAGTAATATAGTGTCTGCAAACACTATAGTACTAACATTAATAATCATTTGATATACTGTTACAAACTAGATCAAGTGAGTCGCCTGGCTCAAGCTGTCATGTCAGTTTAGTGGTGGCATTTAGGAGTGCAGAGAGTCATGCTCACCCACGTTCATCACAATGAACAGTTCTCAAATTGAAGCAAACCGTTTCACAAACTTTTTAAGAGCTTGTGACTGTTTGTCGAGTTATTATTTAATATGAGAGTACAGAATGTTGATGCACAAGGGTTTGGACTAATTAGTTTACGGATTATGGTTGTGACACCTTTCCCCCTGTATTTTTCAGATGCCAGCTATGGTTGAACAACTGTCATCGCCAAGATCTGGCCTCAGAACCTCCTGAGCAGCTGCATAAGCTGTACAGACTGTGTGCAAAGCACTTTGAGCCCTCTGTGATCACTCATCAGGTAAGAAGCAAATCTCTTGCCCATTACCCTTTGTGAATGTCATAATAATACTAATAATTGTCATTTTGCCCCCTGTTTTGTTATTATAGTACCTCTAGTGCTGTTCCTAGTGAGCACATACTATATATTTCCATAACATTACCAGTTTATTAGGGTACACCTGATCGATCTAATGAACTTTAATACAACAGCCAAGTAATAATGCCAATCTTTGTGAAGCTTATAAGGTTAAAACACAGCTGTTTCTAATGGTCCTTGTGTACATGCAAAAGGTGGGATGAATGTTAGAAACACATCTGTGCCATCAATCAATGCAATCACATCACATCGCATGCAACTCGATGCATAACACAAGTTGGAGGTTTTTATTGCTATATATTGCTGATGTGGTTGGGTTTAAAATGACACCAACTTCCTTTAAAACAGCAACTAAAACACTTCATTAGAGGGTTTTTTCATGCAAAGATATGGGTCAGAAAAAGTCTCATTTTTATTAAACAGCTGTTCAATTTATTATTTGTGTACCAAATGATGCCCAGTGCAACTGTATGTGTGGCTAGATTTAAGCCCAAAATCACGTGTCGTACGTCGATGTGAAATCCCTGTTTCACATAGAATATTGAGGATTTGCGCCTTTTTGTCTTTCAGAGCGCCTCCAGTTGTGTCTTAAGGGAGGATGCTGTTCCAACAATCTTTGACTCAACAATGCCTGTGAATAATCAATCAACTTGCAACAGGAAGCGAGCTAGAGATCCTGTAAGTGTTTCATTCAATCTTTAAATGTCTCTTTTCAACACTTTTCATCAGCCAATACGACACTAAAAATGCAAACATGTAATCATCATTTCCATCTTCATAGTCTGAAGAGGATCCTACCTCTGTGAAGAAAACAAAAGGTACCGTAACTGGCTCACTTCATTAAGCCCTTTCAGTTGTAGTCTACGTTAGAATATAATGTATATATATTTATTCAGAGATTGAATTAGCATTTTTTTATAATCCTCTCAGCCTTTCATTCAGGTTTTCTCTTTCCCATCAGAAAATACAGCCACAACAGAGGTGACGGAGGAGAGGAGAGAAGTACCTGGTGCAGTGCTTGAACTGCAAAATGAGAACCAAACCCAAGAGGATGGAGCCAGCTCTAAAGCAAAAGAGACTCTGAAAGTCTATTTCAAGGAAATCCTGGCACTTACTGGCTTCAGCATAAATGGTGCAAACATCAGCACTGATGAGCCGATCGGAGGCACGAGAGGACATCAGGCTTTCAATCGTATCTGCGTGGAGAAAATTGACAAGAAAGAAATCCTCCAGTTCAGCGAAGACCTCATGCGGGAGGAGATCCAAAACAGCCTCAGGCAGGCGCGATTCTTTTCCATTCTGCTTCAGGATGTGACGAGTATAGAGGGCAAGGATCAGATCCCAGTTTTTATCAGGTCTGTCACAGTAGATGGGTACCCACAAAAGCACCTCATTGGGTTCTTACCATGCGACATGGATACAGAGAATCTGTTTTACATGCTTCTGTCAGAGTTGCGAAACAAGTGGGGGCTGAGGATGGAGCACTGCAGAGGACTGACTTATCTGGTCACAGGCAGCATGTGTCAGAAAATGCGAGACCTTACCTCCAGGATTCTGCAGGAGTTCCCACAAGTAGTTCTGTCACCAAGCGATCCATATGCCTTCAACATATGGATTATTCGCTGCATGCCCGTGCCCTCCATTCAAAGCGTTGCTAACACTGTAGAGGAGGTGGCCTCGTTACTCAGGAGAACGCCAGAGCTGTGCAAAAGATTGGAGGGAAAGATCCAGATGACATATGGGCATATGAAAGGGGAAGTGGACAGGATCAAGGCAGCCGTCGCTGAGAATTGGGAATATGGCACCGATGCCTTCCAGACCATGTTGGAGATCCTGGAGCCGTTCCTGAACTGCATCAACGAGATGATTTCAAAGGTAGACGAAGATACTGCTGAGCAGATGGCCAAGCTCAAGCCAGTTCTGAAGAATTTCAATTTCATCATCACACTTGTTGTTCTGAAGAACACCCTCTGTTGTGTGAGCATACTCAACTCGAGTCTCAGGGGAATAATTAGCATCAGCAGTACATTGCAGTACACAATTTCCAATGCCTTAAAGCTGGTAAGCAAATACCAACAGGAGCTTGCAATATTCCACAGGAAATGGTTTTCAGATGCAATTGGCAGAGCAAAGAAGCTGGGAGTGGAGGTCACCAAACCAGAGACGGACCAAGGAGACACGGCCGAAACGCCACTGGAGGACCTTTACAGAGAAACTCTAAGCCGGCCTATCTTGCAGTATCTTGTTGCAGAGGTGAAGAGAGTGTTCAGCACAGAGATGGTGAGGATTCTCCGCTGGCTCTCGTTAGTGCCATCTTACATGGCCGACCACAATTTCAGCATTCGCAGAGATAAAGTAGCAGACGCCAACTTGAACAACCTCGCGAGGCCTGACACGTTCTACGAAGAGCTTGGTTGCTGGGAGGTGAAGTGGAGGCATGCGAGCAAGCGCAGAATCCTACCGACCACAGTGTTTGCAACACTCAAGATTCCAGATATTGGGTTCTACCCGAATGTGCAGAGCCTGCTGCGGGTGTTGGGCACTGTTCCATGTGTAAATGCAGAGGCAGATGTGTATGGTCAATACCATATGGTACTAGAGCGGTGCCACTCCTACCTGAGAGCCACACCAGAGGACCAAAGACAATGCAGCATGGCATACGTCTACGTGAACCAAGATGTGCACTTCAATGTCGAACAAATGGTGGACTCGTATGTCCAGAAGCACCCAGACATCCTGCAATTGCTGCAAACGGTTAGTAGATTTTCATTAGCAGAAGGCTATTGCAATTCCATTATCCTCTTTAGTGATAAAACAACTGTTCTACCTGAAATTACATTATACTTTGTGTGTGTGTTTTACAGGATGATGACACAAAGGAGAAGCCTCCCCAAGGTGAGATGCCTTTTGAAATCATTTCTTTAGCATTTCAGCATGCAGCAATTTTGGTGAATCACACAGCTATTCTATCACATAATACACCAAGGGGAATGTTCCCAAAATAGAGCTCCAGACACAAAAATGAGCAGCATACATAATGATGGCTACATTTAAAAATGTGTTTTTGATGTAATTAGTATTGTACTCAAGTGGAAACAACTTGGGCAAGTTCAATGATAATTTCATTAAACTACAATCTTAAATATGCCAATTTGCTTATTTACTAATGTGTTAAACTGGGATGTCAGCTCACAATACCTTTTTCGACTCATTTCAGTGGCCTCCCATGGGAACCATGCTGAAAAGGACACTGAAGAAGAATTACAGTTCCTAAACCTAGAGATGGACGCTGAAAGGCTCGTGGAGCTGAAGTGCGCAGAGACTGACCGAGATTCTCTTAAATCTGCTTTGCAAGCTGCAGTGACGGCTGCATACAGCAGCCAAAGCAGGCAACACGGTGACGCTTCTGCTCAGGAGGGAGAAGTCGAGTATGTGACCAAGTCTGAAATGAAAGAAGTTCTCACTGTGTGCGAGAAGGCCGTCAGGGAGGGAATCCTCTTGGAAGTGGGGACGTCATTTTTCTCCTTGTTCATCGACTGCGTTGTGAAGTTTGGGGAGAAAGACTATCTTCCACTCTTCCTGAGGTTTGTGGACAGTTTTGATGTCATGCGATTGGAGTTGATGGGATTCCTTGAGGCAGATCTTGATGTTGATCCCATGGTACAGCGTCTGCTGGAAATAGTAACCGTTGAGTGGAGTCTTGATTTGAATAACTGCAGAGGTCAAGCATACTTGGGCTCTGGTGATGTTTCCTACAAGCTGAAAGCCTTTGCCTGCAAAGTCCAGGAGACTCATCCTCTTGCTATAAGCACACACTGCTCTTCTTACTCTTTCAACACATGGTGGTCAAAATCCATGCCAGTGGCTGCTGTTAAGAGAGCCCTGGATACATTCGAAGAGGTTTTGATGTTTTTTGGCAGCAGCGCTACTCTACAAAAACAGCTCGACCATGTGATAGCGTTTGGTCTGAGAGAGAGCTATGAAAAGGTCCAAGAGCTACAGGGGAAGTTCTGTGCCCTTTGGCAAGAGAAGCATGACTCGTATGAGGTGTTTGTGCAGATGCTGGAGCCCCTGGTTGAATGTCTGGAGAAAATCAAAAATAACCCACAGAGATGGAAAGCCTTTGTGTCCGACCAAGCTGTGGCACTCCTCCGCAAGGTAATGGAATTTGATTTCATCATTGCCATGGTGGTCCTGAAGAATGCATCCTCTTTCACGAGAGAGCTGAGTGCAGGTCTCCAGAAGGACCACTTCAGTGCCGCATCCCAACTTTGCCAAATCAGTGGAATCGTGGCCACTCTGAACCGAGTAAAAACGAATATGAAGGTGTTTCACCAGAACTGGTTTGACGAGGCCTGTGCAATGGCACAGAGTCTAAGAGTGCAGATTGAAGTGCCTGAATATGCCTTGCAGACGGCAAGAGACAGCATGATGAAGCCAGTCGGTTTTTACAAAGATGGCTTAAGTATACCTCTAGTAGATAACCTCATCAATGCCGTAAAGGATCATTTTTCAGAGGACCACAAAGAAGCTCTCAACTTCCTCTCCCTCGTTCCATGCTCAGTCACAGTGAGTTACATGTTTGAGAGCCTGAAGTCGAAGCCTCCTCTCTACAGCGGTGATCTTCCTGATGCTGACAACTTCTTCACAGAGCTGTGCTGTTGGAGAGTAACATGGAAGACCAAAGTTGCGTCCGTGACCATCCCAGGCTCAATTTTTCACACCCTGCGCCTGCCACTCATGCAGTACTTTGGCAACATCAATGCCCTGCTGAGGATCATGTCCGTGCTACCCAGCACAGCGCTGGAGGACTGCGGTGTCATAATGCGCCACAAGAAGTTCAAAGAGTATCTGAGAAACACAAATCCCAAAAACAGGTCCCCGTGCTTGGCTATGCTGCAGGTGGGAACGGACTTCAGCAGAGACCTGGACCGCATGGTGACCCAGTGTTTGAAGGTTACTCCGCAAGCTTTGGAGGGTATATGTCTGGTACGTGCTTGTATTCTTTCATAGAAATGTGTGTGTTACATATTCATTCCTGATATTTTATTAATTCTGAATGCCAGACTAATTTGTATTTACCTGGGTGTATTCACAGGACAAGGAATCCAAAAGTTTCAACAGAAACTCTGAAAACAATATGGAAGGTATGATTGTTTACATGTTTGTTTTTTTTAATATTACATTTAGTACACTAGCTTTTTTTTTCTCCATGATTTCAATGTTTGTCATAACCACGGTTATGTTTTCTCCCCCCCTGATATATTTAGTTGATTGTGTCAAGGAGGAACCTGAAGAGCCTAAAATTCATCACTCTCCGGACAAAGTTGAGGACCAGGACATGAAACCAGCAGATGAGAATGGGCACTCGGGAGACAATCGTCAAAGTCTCGCGACGGTATTCAAACTGGCCACACTTCTGGGGAAAAAGAATAGCAGTCTCTCTGACCTCTCAGAAGAGGACCGTGAGCTTTTCATCCAGGAGCTCAGCATGTGCCACTGGTTTGGAAATGAGGGCAAATGGGCGCCTTCTATAGGTGACGATGAAATGGTGAACCTCCTCATAAATGGAATCAGAGATGTCATACTCAAGGAGATACAGGAGTCACCGTTCTTCTCACTTATCACGGACAAACCTGTTAAGATTGCCGACAAGATCCACCTGCCTGTTTTTGTCAGGTTTGTTGGCGAATCTGCTCCAAAAGTAGAGCTCATGGGTTTCTTACCATTTGATGAAAGCTGTCATGTTGATACACAAGCGAATAACCTTGCAAAGATTCTCACCGAAGACTGGGGCTTACCAATGTCTCAGTGTCGTGGACAGGCATTCATGCACTTGGGCTCAGGTTATCAAAGCCTGAAGAAAATGTCTCTGGATTTCCTCATGAGCTATCCTCTCTCTGTTGTAACACCCAGCGAGTCTTGCGGCCTCGCCCATTGGCTGGCAGGAAGTGTGCCTTGCCCTTCGGTAGCAAAAATGTTGGACATCACAGAAGACCTGCTGCTGTTCTTTGATGAATCTCCTTGTCTGGAGGGACAGCTGGCGCAAGCTGTTGATGAGCTATTGAATTTGCCAAGAGAGGCCCTGGAGGAAATGCCAGAAACGTGTTGCTCGAGGTGGAAAAAGAGAGAGGACTTCTTTGACATACTCGCTGACACATTAGAGGGCATCCTCAGCTGCCTTGATGCTGTTAGCTCGAGTGCCATAGGTGCCAAGTCAATGCATGCACAAGTTCTCTCCACCGCTCTGAGAAATCTGGATTTCATTGTCACCCTCGTGATTTTGAAGAATGCTTGTGCTCCCCTACGTAACTGTAGCACTGTCTTCCGCTGTGGAAACCCTGCTGATATTCTCTGTGAAGTGGAAAAGATCCCCTCGATCATAGAGACTCTTAACAAAATGTTAGAAAATGTGAGCACTCTGCACTCCACTTGGTTTGAGCAGGCATTCCAGCTAGCAACCAAGGTAGCTCCTGAACAAGTGTGCTTCTCAGAGGAAGCCAACAGCTATGAATCTCCTGAGATCTACTACAGAGAAAATCTGAGCGTCCCTCTCCTCAAAAGTCTTGTCGATGAAATGAAGTACAGCTTCTCAGACAGCCACTTAAAGGCCCTGTCGGTCCTGTCCTTACTGCCCTCCTGCAATCCACAGCCCATCGAGCCGGAGACCACAGACAAGCCATTCAGCCTCTACCTTGCAGATCTCTCTGAGCCGGAAGCAGCCGAGCAGGAAATCAACGCATGGGCCACAGTCTGGGAAGAGAAATACCAGGATGCTGCTCCTCCATCATCCATCGCTGAAACACTGGTCCATCCTGAGTCGAAAAGCCACCCAACTGTTACCTCACTGCTTAGGCTAGTAGCGGTCCTGCCCAGTGTCAGTATGGAGTGGGACCTGATGAAGACCACTCTGAATTCCATGAGGGATCTGTTAAAAACCACTGTATGCAAAGGCAGCAGAAAGGACCATGTGGTGCTCCTCTCTCACTGCACAACTCTGCAGAGACTGCCCGAGGTCATTGAGAAGTGTATGGAGGTTGATCCAGAGAGCAGTCCATGTCTATCCCAGGTAAAGTTAAAATGATTTAAGAATGTTCTTTGTTATTTGACCATGTTGTAAAAGAAAACAAAGTTAGAACATTTTAACAGCGATTCTAATCATCACCACATATTCTCTTAGGTGATGGGAACTTTGCAAAGACTGAATTTGGACAGCGGTAAGTCCATTCATGGCAATTTTATTATCAATAATCCAATTGTCTTTGATTGTAATTATGAGATGACAAAAAAAATGGATTTGTATGTAAGGCATTAACATTTATTTTCATTTTTTAACGCCCCGTTAAAGCAGATCCAGCACCACCAACAGAATCGCACGCCTCCATCGTAGCCGAGAAGGTTCCTGATGGAGAGGTGAAATCGGCTGATAATGAAGTGATACCGGAGGTCGCACAGGGACCAAGGAAAGCAGTGTCTTTCTATGAGCCACAACTGCGTGAACAAATTCTCAAGGAACTCTGGGACTCTCAGTTCTTTACAGTTATAACTGAGCAAGCTGTCGAAATTGACGGCGAGCTCTACGTCCCGTTGTGCATCAGGTACTTAAACAAAGAGGACATCCAGTGTGAGGAAACGCTGGCTTTCATCCCCTTTGGCGAAGACACAGTTGTCTTGGCAGATGCTATTGAGAGTGCCCTGTCTGAGAAGTGGGGGCTCAACATGGAGTACTGTAGAGGGCAGGCCTTGCTGAGTGTTGGTGAAGTCGGAGCTCAGATGAGGGCTGTAAGTTTAGCCATAGCTAAGAAATACCCCCAAGCTGTAAGAACAGTCAGCTCTGCGTTGTCTCTTAATGTATGGCTGGCTAGGTCGTCTCCCGCTGAAGAAGCAGCAGATGGAGCCGTTCTCATAGGTAAAATATTGCATTGGCTCACAGAGGATGTAGAACGCCAGAACAAACTGGAAGACATGATCATTCACGTGTTCCAGCAGGATGAGGTAAAGGGCAATGAGCTGAGGGACAAGCTCATCAAAAACTGGGAGAAGAGTCATGACATGCACGAGGTGATGGGGGAGGTTTTAGAAGCTGTCATGCTCTGTTTGAATGAGCTGAAAGGGGAGGGAAGTGCTTCCAACCGGCAGCAAGCGTCGCAGTTTTTCGATGCGATCCGAAACTTTGAGTTCATCCTGTCAACCGTGGTGCAGAAGAACATCTTGAGTGTCACTAAAAAGCTAAGTCAGGCTCTGCTGGGAAAACCCTTAGACATGTTGCTTGCTGTGAATAATTTGCCTGACCTCAAAGCATCCCTCAGTAAACTGAAGAGTGATATTGACACCCATCACAAGGCCTGGTTTGAGGAAGCCACTGCGCTGGCCTCTAAACTCCATGTAGCCATGATGCATTCGGTGCTTCTAGAGCCGTTGAGTGAGTTTTACAAGGAATCAGTAAGCATGAAGGTCGTAGAGCACTCAATAGCAGAAATTGATGACCTCTTCACAGAAAAGGTATTGGATACCTTGAGGTGTCTGGAGATTGTGCCTTACGCAATGTCCAAAGTAGAAACCAGCATTCTTAGTGGTCTTGTGTTCCGCCTGTACAAGGAGGACTTGCCAGATCAGGTCTCGCTTCACACTGAGATGAAGTCGTGGAAGGAGAAATGGTTGGATCCCCTGGCAGGCTATCTCCCGACTACCGTGCTCGATACGCTCAAGACGTCGCAGATAAGAAGTTTCAGTAACATTGAAACTCTCCTCAGACTCCAGGTCATCTTGCCGTTTTCAAGGAGGGAGAGCAACTTTAGGCAGGGAAAAAGAAGCTTACAGGAGTTCATACAGCAGGAAAAGCGACCCCTCACTGAGCTACATCCTCTGTAAGAGATGCAGGTCTTCCGTCACTAGCTAGCTGATTTGAGCGCCAACCATACCTAAGAACTAATGTGTCTCAACCCTAATTGAGGTCCCATGTTCTGAACTCAATATTTCTGTGTACATTATTGATCTGAGTTCTTTGAGATTTCCTTTTGTTGTTATCCTGCAAACTAAGCCCTATGTTAAATTTTTTTTTTTTATCCTGTAGTTTGTACAGTTTTACTGCCCAATGGGACCAATGTCTTGGCAAAAAAAAAGAGCAATGCTTGTGTGCCTTGATGCGAAACGAATAATTCACCCCATGTATCATGATAATTCAGATGTTGAATAATGTCCCATTGGCGTTGACTGACTTCTGTATCGCGGTCATGACCTTATTATTATGATTAAATGCACCCTTAACCTTTCCTGGGCACAAATAGAAATGGTTAGTTCCATCATGTCTTCTGATGATTTCTCATGTTTCCTGTCTCTTTGCAGGAATGAATTTGCTGTAAACGTATCTTTTGAAAGAATGTTTCCTTAATAGGAAAACCTTCATATATATTTGTCAAAAAAGTAATAAAATTCTCCAAAAATATTTTTTGGCTTCCTTGTCTTTTTTCCTTTTCTTTTTAAGAGATGGATGTACAGTCGTCCTCCGTATGTAGTCTTGTCTGTAAGTCAACACAAGATGGCGCAGTGGGGCTGTAAATGGCCTGAAGAGGAAATGACTGGATCTGGTCAGATGTGCTGCTCTAAATACATGAATATACCTGCCAGTTTTATCACTAAATGTAATTTGTAAATGTTGAATCATAATACCTGCAGGAACGGTTTTGTAGTAATTAAATTTTTTAATTGATCCAAGAAGGTCCCATTGAGATACTAGATCTCTTCTGCCAGGTAGTCCTGGTAATGAAGTCCAGCTGGGATGGAAGTCCACGTGCAGTTATTCTTTTTAGTATTACTCTTTTGATAAACTAAAACAGCACAACTGCAAACACCCTGTATGAGTTTTGAGGTTTTTTTTTAAAGCTAAAGTATAATTTGCTGTGATAAGCTTACGGGGCATTCCAATCGTGTTCAATACAGTCTGCTGGTGTTAATGATTGCTGCCTGGCAGTCCACCCTCTTGGGCATAATCTGTATTAAATAAAAAACTTTCATGATTCACTCACCGATCAACAAGGATGTGGGTTTGGAGGGAGGGTTGTTAAGGTCATACAACCACTGTATTATCTCAAGATACCTGGTAAATATTTATTTTACAATTACCTTTTGTCCTCAAAGTGTAAGGCTTCTGCAATGCTGGGTATGCGAGAGAGACCGGTTCAACTCGTATTTGCCAGTAATGCAAATCCAGGCTTCGGGGCTCCATTGTGGCTCTGTTAATATGTAATTTTAAGAACAAGTGTATTCTGTGAGTGCTGTGGCTTGGTGTCTGGCTTTCTTGTCAATTATTTGCTCTGAATTCCAATCTGGTGTATACGCCTTCATGAGAGGAATTGCAATAACACAACTTCTGAACTGACAATTTCAAAAGCAAGGGCCTGTTCGATGTTATTGTGTACGGCCTTGTTTAAGCCATTCTTTCATATAACTGTTGGCCAATACCAATGTCCGCCCAAATGTTATACTGAATTTAAAGCTGATGAAAAATAGCTACAATAGCTTTCCTGATTTATTCTAGTTTTCTTCACTAGAACAGCTGGCAATATGCCGATCTTATTAACTGACTCATAAGATCGGCGTATATAGACTGAGGCTATACTGACACAATACCCCAGGGCTTATTTAAGACACTTTAAATTCAAATTAAAGACATGATCCAGAGGACTAAATTGATTTACCCCCCCCCCCCCCCCCCCCCGTTTTCCCCTGAAATATTCTACAGGTTTCATGAAAACAAAGACCGCTGCTGTTAAAAACCCTTCCACATACATAAACTCTGTGTTTGTTGACGTGAAGCTGCCTTATCTTTTAACACCGTTAACCCCACTGGGTGCACTTTTTTTTATAGAAACATGTATTCTTCCTGTGAGCTGTAACAGCAGATGCCTCCCTGACAAAGCCCTGATTGTCGGTGCTCAGCTCAGTGTGAAAAGGAGCATCTCCGTGTCCCCGCTCAGCTGCTGAGCAAACGGATCTGTCTGCTCTGTGCACGGGGCCCCACAGTGGCTACATGCTGCACACAGGCACCGTCTCGTAACCCCATCCCTACGCTCTCTCCACCAAGAGCGGCGTTCCTCCTCCAAGCTGGGTTTTATTTATTTACACGTTGGATGCAGAGGTGGACTTTGTTACGGTATAAAATCTCAGGTGCAGCCGGTGTGTTTGAGCATGAAGAACACATCCTCCATCTTTAAGCAAAACAAGGTATTGCCATAATTGACCCGTGCACCAGGTTTCCTGCTGGAAGTCAAGGTTCTGCACTGATGTAAGACCCGTGGCACTCCGTAATCATGTCCATACACAGCCAGGATTTAACTACACTCTGGAGGGGAAGACACAGGGCTTAAGTGGGTTTTATTTCAAGGTTCCCTTTCAGGGAAAATTGGCAGCACAGGCCAGGATTCAGATCCTCCCCATATTATGAGCAAAACTTTTGGTTTGAATTATTCAGATGTCAGCTTGTTGATTGTTCTCTTTAAGAACACATCATTTTTACTTGCCATTGTAAAGCTACAGGATTTTAAACTGTAAGTGAAATGTGAAGGGCTGTCTTTGGTGAGTGTGTTTAAGCGCTACTGAGGTGTGGAAGGGATTATCCGATCATAAAGCAGTAAATGCAAATTAAAATTGATTGCTGACCAGCTTTACTTGATTGTCTGAGATTTAAATAGAAAAGTGTTTTGCATGTTTTTTGGACCGGTGCAAAAGCATGCATTTATTTGGGCCTGAAACTTGCAGCTTGGTATTTCAAAAGCTTTTGTAATCCTTAAAGAAATAAGATTGAATCATTTATAAGGATGATCTGGTGCTCTCACGCCTCCACCAACCGCAATCTAAAGGGTCAAATTCATAAGAACCAGATGCATCTATAGCAGTCTGGAGGCCTGCAGGCGGGCTGATGCCTGCCCTTGTGATTCGTCTAACGCTCTTCTTCTTTACCAGCGGAGCGCACCCCCCAGACTCTGCTGAAGCCATCACCCCACCCACATGGTTTACCTCAACCCCCTCTGCCCTCAACACCTCTTGCTCTTCTTCAGCAGCACCTCCTCAGACGCAGCGATGTGGCTTCGTACGGTGTGATAAAGGACCTGTGTGAGACAGCGCTTGACGCTGGAAGCGATGTCTCTCTTTATAGGGAAAATACACCCCGAAATATGATTCACATGTGTTTGTTCTGCCGTGATGTATGGCTCGGTTTACAAGTCACGTCTTGGACCAGATGAACGGCAAAGAGACAGGGATGATGTCACGAGTCATATCTTGCAGCTGCTCCACAGACAGTAAATAATAAAACAAAATATTAATATAATATAATAATCCCAAGATATTTTAGTGGATTATAGGTTTATGGTAAGCGCTGCTCTACATTTAAATATAATTTACTGAAGGACTATATCTATTGATACAGTCACTGATTCTGTGTCAATGAAACAAATGCAAATCATGTCACCTGATGACATCATCAACAAATGTCTTGATCTTCTAAAATGACTTCACTGGAGTAAACAAATGCAATAAATGCCCAAGTTAGGGTGTATTTTCGCTTTAAACCGTGTTTTGTTCTCATGAAGTGAATGGACCCATTTCACTCAGATTTATGACAATCTGATGATATGACAGGCCCGTGATGCGATTAACAACTTGTGTTACTGGAATCCACTTCTCTCTTGGCTGGTTAACCCACAACGCAGGCAACCTTTTGTAACCCTTGAGTTTTCTTTGGAAATGGTCCTCCGGTGCCGGTGAACTCCTGGGCTTCATGAGCACACAGGCCCTGGTGCAGGCTCCCTGTAGGACCACATGACGTGTTCAAAAGTGCCACCCATCTGTCACTTGAAAGGGGCTCCGTCCTCAAAGCACAATAGAGACAGAGGTTGTAAACAAATGGCGTACGAAAGATGTGGGTCCAGTCAGGCAGATTGGACGAGGCTTGTTGTTTCTGAGGCGATCCCCACTGTGAGCTTTCACAGGAGGGACACCGGAGGGTGATTGGATTTTCACATGGCTGATCTGAAAGCTGTCGCTGTCCCTCTGCGGGCCTGATTTGAGCCTCTAGGTCCAGGAATACCGTTGGTAATCCATAACGTTCTTGTTATTTGTCAATAATTCGCTGGCAGCAGAGCCCTGCGCCGTTCACCGTTTGGTTGGGGATAAGAGGCTGAATGAAAGCTAACCGTTACGGATGTGGTTCACCGATGGTTTCCATTTGAAAATTTCCTTTTAAGTTCTGACTTTATTGTATTTATGTTGAGCCTGTTAATCAAACTCCTGGCTTTGATTTTGATTGGAAATCTATCCACGGTCAAATGGGTTTAGTTGGTAATCGAGAACAGACAGAAGGAACATACCTCATCAGAGATAAACCTTTATTAGTTTATCATTGTGGTCATTTTATCAGAAATTTACAAAATAAAAAGGGAGATTTTTAGATTTAAAAAATGAAAACATGGCGGTGTGCTTATTATGACTTTTTTTCCGATGAGGGTTTGGCATTAAAACTGAACTAAGTTTAGAACATACATCTACTTCATCATCTTTCATCTCCCTTTTAAATCTTGAAACATTTATAGGAGCAAAGAAAATAGATTTAAAACATTCAACATTTTTATTTGAAAACATTAGCGCTGATGGAGCCCGTTTGGGTTTATCTGTATCCCGATGGGAGCAAGGGAGGATTTTGCAGGGGCATAATAGTAACTCTGCACCATTCAGTCTCTGATCCTCCTGGGTGAAAGTTGAGTGCCCCCCCCCCTGGCTCGAGTCTCTTGAGATCTGCGGCACAATGGATCAACGCGGTGAGCCCGAGCACTCATTCCTCTCGAACATTATGCCAGAGCTGGGCAAACTCCATTCTTCATTCAAGCAATTTTAAAAACTGCATATTTTTTCCTAAACATTTAAACCGTGACACTTTTGCAACACAAGAATTATGATATCCAATTTTGCACATGCAGCGTTTTACCAAAGGCAAATAAAGTACTGTTTCTATTTATGTGCATTTACAGTTTGGGTTCTTGAAATATTTCATCGGGGTTATGATATCCCATAATTTAAAGGGATTTATCTAATTTACTGATTGAAAGTCATTTGAAAAACAACGTTCCAGCTCAGCCTCAAACCACATCTGGATCAAACAACAGTGTGTCGAGAGAGAAAAAGAAAAGTAGAAATAGAAATAGAATGTAAGTTTTGGAAACTTTGAAATGTTTTTACTGTTAATATAATAGGGCAACTTTTCATGCACATTGTAGGTTTTTCTTCAGTCATCCCACCATGTCGAAAGCAGATTATCGTGACCGTTAAAAAGAACAATGTAACTTTATCTCCGTAGAGACGGGTTTGATTCCTAAACGCAGCTCTGATTCTGCCGTTATGTGACATGAATTATTTCATTTTCATGGACTCCAGTGGCTCGCTTATCCCCCCCTCCGTCTCCCTCAGAAGGTGTTCACCCCCACTGCGTTGCTTGGAAGGTGAGATGTGAAGATCAAGGGGCTGTGTGTTGATCCTAGCTCAGGAATGGAGAGCCTGAGTGTAAAAAGTCTCTCGGGTAGGACGGGCCCGGTCCTGCTGGAAGCTCCAACGACTCACACACATACACACACACACGCTCCGACCTGTGCCCATTCACAGTTGACTGCCATGTAAAACACATTGACTCTCTGGAACCCCGGGATCACAGCCCCACTGTAAACATGGAGCTCTCGTAACGTGTGTAAAACGTAACAGTGGACCCTGTTTGGCCAACAGATTCCGACACACGATCCGGGTGTTCCCCAGAGGAAGAGGGCTTGTCGTGGTCTGTAAATGTGTCCACTGCAGAGACGGCACGACAACACCTGATCTGCTGTTACCCCGGGCGGAGCAGCTAGCAGTGCACGAGGGCCAGCCGTGTTAGCTACACCAGTCGCAAGGTCAAGGTCTGGACAACAGCTCACTATTGCCTTTGTCTGAGCACTGGAGGTGCAGCAGATTCTCTGGGAAACTGCGCGTTACTTTCCCCACAGCTGGCTCTGCAGCGTATCACTTACAGTGTGGTTCATATTTAAGGAAATAAGCCGGTGCGGGAAAACTAGATGTGACTTTAAGAAGGTTTTATTTTGAAAAAAATGTAAAGAACACATGTTGGATAGCATTAGCGAGCGCATGTGTGCGCTTAGAATCCCGCATTATCATTATCATGTCACATTGTATTACAGTACCTTGTAACTATTATATGGTATTTTCACAAATTAAAAAAAAGAGTGTCATTGGGAAGTCAGAGCATGTTCACATTTCAAATTGGAAATTATTCCTGTGTCTAAAAAAGATATAATATATCAGTGCAGATAAAAGGGTGTGTCTGTGCCTTTGACAATACTCTTTAGAAACATCTATGAAGTCAATGTGCAGGGCAGAGTTTAGACCTGAATGGATTTGGATGAAAAGTACGAGACAGGGACCTTTTCAATTTATAGAATTATTCAATTATTTCATATTTTTTCGCTTAATGGCTGCATGTTTGAAATCAACGGGTACAGTAGCCTACATGTCTTGTGTAATTTCAGTTTTTTTTTAACAATAGTTGCACTTTGCCCTCTATTATACCAACACCATATCTGTAAATCCTTTTTGAATCTTAAGAATTAAATATGAAATAACGTTTGATACTTGAACGTTTTCCTTTTAACACTATTGTTACAATTATAGCAATTGTTGTGGTGCTAAAATTGATATTGGACTTAATTATTCTATATTATTACTATTTCAGCAGTGCACCGTTTAGAAAGGCAGTATAACTATTTATAAAGAAGATTGAAAACTATACTTAAATGAGATGTTTTTGGTTTATGAAATACTCTATTACATACCATAGGTTGTATATTCTATTCTATTCATTTTACAGTCGTGTAATACCCTGTATGACTGATTGGTGTCATGCAAATATTGGCTACTTTTAAGCGTAATGATGAGGTCACTACAAAGTGTCCTTTGAGAATCTTTAATGGCATTTTATTGGCAGTATGATACCAGAGCAGCTATTAAAAAAATACCAATAAAATAAGGTCAGTGTTTGGACTATTCATCATCACGGACGTACTATAACTCACTCCACTACTCTGTGGGAACATCGCGGCTTTATTCTATCTGAACTCGGGTATCGATCCAACTGAAAAACGGTGTTTCTTTATGCGCGTATGTCCGAGTAGCTAAACTCTGCTCCCGTGCGCTCTTATGCTAATGCAGGTCTGACATCAGCAGTGAGATCAAAGCAGGGCAGTGGGTAGTACTTTAAAGCTGAGTCTGCCCCCCCCAACCTCAGGCTCAGTCACTCTCTCAGCCCTCTCTGTCCCGCTCGCACTCACCAACACCATGCGTACCTGTCCGGAGCTACTCCACCACCCCGTGCTGGATTTTACTCGTGCGTCTGGCTGATACCGACAACAGACGGCTCACTCTGGGAGGATATTCCAAGATTTTTTTTTTTAATTCTTCTTGTTGTTGTCTGGTTTTGTTCCAACGGTGAAAAGCAGAGCGCCGCGGCAAAGGTGAGGAGAAACTGGTTTGGTCGGAGGAACAGTTATGTTCTGCTGCTGTTAGTGAAGCTACAAGGTCTGGGATTGTTGAGTGAGTAAAAAGCCGAGGTTATCTGCTGATAATTAAAAATAAGTGTGGGAAGTTAAGGATAGGAGAAATAACTGCCTTTATATTACAATGATGCATGTTTGATTTATTGTATTATCATAACAGATAACAGCTTCCATGCAAGCGGCTTCTTTTTGTCTTTAACGTGACTTTCTCCTCATGAATAGGCTACTGCTCTCATTCTCACATCTCGGCTAATAACACTATTATAAAGGTTATTATTAAATATATATATATCCTTGTCCGACCGAGTGACAGTTAATCTCCACTGATTCAATCGTTAGGGAAATATGATGAACAGTCCACTTGGTGTGCCCGGTCCCTGCCCAGCTTATCTTGGCTCGGTGAGAGACACACATCGGATGGTGTGTGCGTGTGTGTGTGTGCGTGTGTGTGTGCGTGTGAGGCTATCAGCCTTTATCTTTCAGGGGGGAAACAGGAGCTGCCATTCAGCCCACTTCGGCCAAATATAAATTTAAACAGTTAAACCGACTAAACAGACGTGACGCCAAGCGGCAAATAAAGACTGTAGGCTAAATGCTCAGTGGAGATCTTATTCTAACTCATAGTAGGCTGTATGGAAGGCTGCCTGAGTTTATTATTTGAGCCTATAGGTCAGAGTGCTCGCAAAGCAGTTGGCCGAGTGAGACGAGTTTCACCTCAGCTCATTTAAATAATTAATATCGCAGAGTTTCAGCGGAACTGGCGCTTTAGGAAAAAGAAAGAGGCCTATTATCAGTAGTTTTAATGCGGTCAGTTTAAGCTCTCTTCAAAGAGATTGCTTATCGACAGCTCAGCGCTATCAGATAATGCTCCTGATGCCCTCTGACTGAAGATTACCGCGTTGATCCCGCTGCTGCCGCTCTTTCTGAATTCTAAATTCTTCACGTGTCCCCGAGTGGAGCGTGAGGCGACAACTAGAACCGACTTACGTAAGCTGGTGAATAAAGTTGAATAGCAGGGAATAAACCCTGTTTGCCCGAAAGCTTCTGGTGCAAAGTTTTTTTTTACAGACAGCAGTATGAAGCTATTTCACATTCACAGAGGAAAGTCAGACTTGTGCCTACTGACACAACCTGCAGATAGGCCTACAGCTTTGGACCCCTCATTCAAATGCAAGAGATGTCTTTGTCTTAAGGTTTCATTGGAATTACTGGTTCCTTGTGTTTATTTGCATGTAGGAGGTTGAAGCGTTGCATCACCATGGATTTCTTTCTACAGTATGCTTGAACTCCTACAATAGTGTGGGTGAACTGAAAAGCACTACATTTCCCTTTTTTGCTATCACATAGTTGTTCTTTATTTAATGTGCGCATAATGTTTGAGATTGTCGATGTAAAAGTAAAATAATATTCCATCATCTGAGTATTCCTGTGGTCAGATTTGATCTGCTTCTAAATGTTCGTGTATCACCTTGTAAGCTTTCTGACGCGTGCAAAAGGCTTCCACGGCGCATTCAGCTCATCAGGAAACAAATGCTTAAAAAAATCTGCATTGCCAAGTCATTGACGTTATTTATGTTATTAATTGCAGGGTTTAGAAGAGGAGGCCGTGCCATGAGAGTTGACTTTCCAGTCTAAGCCGAGAAGCCCGAACGGCCCCCTTTGTGTTCGTGTCCTGTGTGTGAACTGGAGCCACCGTCCCACCATGAGGAGCAGCTCTCGTGTCCTGCCTCTTGGTGTGCTCGCAGCTCTGCTGCTGTCTCAGGTCTGCTCCGGCATCAAATGGCTGTAAGTATTCTCAGGAGGGGCGCCGTCTCGTTCTTCGGGGCCTTCGCATTCAAACAGCGTCCAAACAGATGATGTCAGGAAGATACGCAATATTATATTATGCGTCCGTGTGCTTCTGTGTTTTATGGAGAGTGGAGGGGCCCTTGGCAGCTCTGAAACGGGCCCCAGCATTCCTCGAGTTGCTCTTGATCAAGGGAGAGACGATTGCGTTCTGTACATGTGTATCTGATGAAGGGGACAGTAGATTAGCGAGGGTTTCCTAAAGATACGAAGGGAAAACATTTCAGTAAAAGGGGCTCTAAGATCTCAGATCAAATGTGCCCCCCCCCCCCCCCCCCCCCAGCTGTATAATAAGAAGAAGATGAGAATAGAGAATAAGGCGGAGGTGACGGGGCGTCATGGCGGTGCAGACAGTGCCATTGTGTGTAGTCTAGTTAGGCCTCAATCGGTGTAAAAATAGTGATGCTGCAATGCTGTAAATGTTGACCTAAAATGTGGCTTGTACTGAGCACCACGCTGTTTTTATGATAAAGTAAAAGTAAACAATCATTTTGGAAAGTCCGTAAAATTCCCAAGCTATTTTTCGAATTTGCTTATGTTTCAATTGAATGTTTTGCATGGTTTTGGTTGCTCATAAAATGCTTAGTTTTTTTTTATCCCCGTGCCTCACGTCTGAGCTCTTAAAAAGACTAAACTTTCTGCTTGGGCTTCCATGGCCTCTTATCAGAGTGAGTGCTTGTAAGTCTCACAGCGGGAGGACTTAAGCAGATGTGCCCATGAGAGCTGGGGATGGCATGTGCTAAATCTAAGCCCTCTTACAGTCCCGATAATGCACGGCGGCACAACGCAAAACAGATGCGGCTGTAAACACCTGTGAGTGGCGGGTTACCACCAGCCCAGCGGAGTCACAGCTTATCATTGGGCACCGAGCGGCGGCCCCCTCGGCCCCCTTAATGCAAAACAGGCCGAGGTGCAGGCTGCACCGCCTGGTTCTCACGAGCTCTCTGCAGACACGGAGAGCAGAGATCAGAGCTAACCTGCTCCGCCTGCGGTTTCTCTATTAAGTTAATACTCAATAACTTTAGAACGCTTAAAATCAAAAAGTGCACCCTCTTAATAGTCCGTTAACGGATGATTCATGTCAAACTGGGGCCACAGAGGACGGCGCTTTCTGTGGCGGCAAATGCGACGGATCTATGTAGTTTCTCATCTGACAGTGGATCTGAATTCAGTGGGATTGTTTTATATTTCTGGGAATATCTCGAGGCCTCTTCTGTGCTTTAACAAAACAAAAGCGCGGTGCCAAGAACGTGTCACTTGAATTTTATGAATCCTCGGCTTGACTTTCCTTCGGGATTTTCAACATGGTTCTTCTCCGCAACGCATGCCAAAATGTTTCCCCGCCTGAAGCATTATCTGTTTGAATTTTTCAATTGTTTGTTCCTGATGCGTCTCAGGGGCTTGAAATGTGTGTACGCAAGAAACTAGAGCGGCAAACACAGCTCTGTAACTAAAACTCTTCCTGAGCAGCGTAAACGTGATCATTTTACAACTCAGCAGTGACATCAACACTGCTTGATAGTATTGTAAAACGCATGCCTCTTCCTTGTGTTCATCCCTTCCCCTACAGGTCGATATCACATGCCCCTGCGTCCATGCACATCAACCAGACCCAACACTGTAAGCTTCTGCCCGGCCTGGTGTCCTCACAGGCTCAGCTGTGCCGCAGCAACCTGGAGCTCATGCAAACCATCATCACGGCTGCCCGCGAAGTCAAGAAGACGTGTCAGAAGACCTTTGCTGATATGCGCTGGAACTGCTCCTCCATCGACATCCCCATCGACACTCAGAAGTATCGGCCGGATCTCGACCGAGGTACGCCCATTATTACAAACCGCTTGGAAGGACGGCGCGGATGCTTTTGTTTCCAAAGAGCCGCTCCAAGTTTTTTTTCTTTTTACCCGCGAGAGTCTGATGTTATTGGTCACGATTGACATTCAATGAATAGCCAAAACCGAGTTTGTTAAGTACTGCATTTACTGCAGTTCAGAAACTGGTGAATTGATCCGTAGGGCCTTTAACATCTGCATGTATTAACATGACAGCCACATAAAGAACTTTGATACAGACAAATGTCCTTTTCAAAGAGGATTGCCTCGTCTTTCCTCTTTCTTCCTGCCAGCCAAATTATTCCATAATTTATTCCCGAGGAGCTTTAACCAGGAACTAGTACTGAAGCTGTTTTTAAATGAAACCCCCACATACAACATGCGTTCATTCTGCATGATATAAAAATAGCCTTTTTGATTAACAAAATCCACAGCATTATCTGTTTGCTTTGCAGTCCGTCTTAGCTCTGTCTAAGGGGGGGGGGGGGCTGTGCAGAAGGACATGGCTGCCATTTGCCAAATGAACAGTCTGCACCAAACAGGAAATGGCTCATCTCTGTCCGGGGATGGCTTTGATCTAACCAGCCCACGGTCATACGTGATTTCTTCCCTTACTTCTAAATTGCTCCCCGGCCTTTAACATATGTTGCTTTCCTGTGTGCTCACATCACCCCCACTTACATCAGCGCTCACTCTGCGTTACCACGGGAGGACTGATGGACTATGTTTGATCGTTTCATTTCGTGCACTCAATTTCCTTTTTCTTTTTTTGTTCACTGAGAGCTCTGAGAGGGAAACGGGACAGATGGATTTCAGAGAAGTCGATTATACAGCAGAAGTGGTTTGAGACCGTTGGAACCAACATTAATTAAAGCTGTCCATTACACGCCTCGTGCTAAGGCTAAAAAAAAATTCATTATGACAAATGATAACATTCTGACAACCATAAAAAAAAAAACTAAACAAAAATGAGAGGAAATATACTGGTAGCTCCTTATATTGCGTAAATATTATTTAATGTATTACATTTCTGAATCTACTGCTTTGCTACTAATCACTGCTAGAGCTGAAATGATTAGTCAATGAATCAACCAAACAGCAAAATAATTGCAAGTATTGTAATAATTGATTAATTATTTAAGTAATTTATAAAGAAAAAATTCCCAAACACCTTCTAACAGCTTCTAAAATGTGAGGATTTGTTGCTTTTCTTTGTCTTGTATGATAGCAAACTTAGGGTTGTGGGATATTGTGACAGAAAACTGCAATATATTGTGATATTTAACAGACGAAAACATTAGGGGACTAGGACCAGGTCTTCCTTTTTTTTTACCATAATTTAGTTTTTATCTTCTTTGTGTCGACAGGAACCAGAGAGTCTGCATTTGTCTACGCCCTGTCTGCAGCAACCATCAGCCACACCATAGCACGGGCCTGCACCTCCGGAGATCTGCGGCTGTGCTCGTGTGGCCCTATTCCTGCGGAGATCCCGGAACCGGGCTACCGCTGGGGCGGCTGCGCTGACAACCTGCACTATGGATTGATCATGGGCTCCAAGTTCTCTGACGCGCCCATGAAGATGAAGCGCGCGGGCTCCCACGCCAACAAACTGATGCACCTACACAACAGTGAAGTCGGAAGACAGGTAAGCGATCTGGCCGTACTTTTGCTCGTTTAAAAATAAGTGCAAAAATGCAAATAAATGTCTCCTAATATGTTTTAAATGTTTTTTTTGTTTTTTTTATAATGGGCACCTCATTTTAAATTGTAAATGTATTTGTGTACAATTTATTATAGAGTTGTTCCAACACCGATACCAGTAAACAAAATGCCTTCGTTACAGCCTGAAACACTGGATCGCGTATCAGCGAGTACGTGATTCTAGGCACCGAGTCAATACCAAGTTATCATTTCATTTCAGCTGATTAACGCTACACAGGAACAACAACCTGATCCGTACAGCCTGCCCTATCGCTACTGCACATGTGTACACGCCTGGGGTTAAACACTCGTGCACGTTTTCTTCCTCATATTGCTACATTGTGAACAACAAAAAGGAGAGCCAGTAAACATTATATTAACACACTGGTATCAGATCGGTACTTAGTATCTGTCGATACGCAAGTTCAGATATCGAAATCGGTATCATGAAGGGAAAACTGGAATCGGTAAACATCTGTAATTTGATTTGCCTGACATGTACTCTCTTATATGTTGTCATGTCTAGGCATTGAGAGAGGCGCTGGTGATGAAGTGTAAATGTCATGGTGTGTCCGGCTCCTGCTCCATAAGAACCTGCTGGAGAGGCCTGGAAGACCTGCGGGAGATCGCCATGGACCTGAAGATCAAGTACCTGTCGGCCACCAAAGTGGTTCACCGGCCCATGGGGACGCGCAAGCAGCTGGTGCCCAAAGACATTGACATCAGGCCGGTGAGGGATAACGAGCTGGTCTACCTGCAGAGCTCCTCGGACTTCTGTGTTAAGAACGAAAAGCAGGGCTCCATTGGCACCCAGGACAGGTGAGAGCGCCGCGTCACGTCGTTGTGTTTGACCGTGCATGAGAAAGAGGGGGATATTTGGTAGCAGTGATGTTGTCTGGTGTTAGATTCGTTAGCACGACTCACTCAGCTGAGAAAGAGGAAATGACTGATCCTGGGTGTCTGCTCGTCCAGGATGCTGACTCTAGCGAAGTGCTGTCCTGCCTGGTGGCCCCGTTTCATTTGCAGACCGGCTGATAACAACCAGCGGCCCCTGAGAGTGCTCCGTCTGTGGCTTGTCTGAGCATGTGTCACTGAAAAGGCCACTGTGACTGGAGTTGTCGTCTCGCTATCTAATGACTAATGCCGTTATTCTTAGGACTGAGTGGACTTGAGCTGATATCGGTTGGAGGGGGCCACACAAATGGGGAACTAGTCCGCCAAAGATAAAGGTTTATTTGCGCCGCTGGTTGGGACAGTGTTACGTGCTGCTGCTTTGTGCTCCGTGAGAAGCTGGTGGGCAGCGAGGAGCCCATTTGTCTGAGGGCCTGACTGAGGCGGGGATCAGTCTAAACACTATCAGAGGACTAGGGCACAAATATGCAGCGCTATCTTGCAAGCTTGTTGAATTTCTCAATTTTCCATAACTGAGTTGCAGAAAAGGACAGCTTGTTTCTCAGTGTAGCTTTGAATTTAAAGGCAAACTATGAGGATGACTAGTTGGTTTGCTGAAGTTTCTCTGTTAGTATTAAAACTCAACCTTGTGTGTAATTTCACCAACATCACCATCACCCCACTGATCATCTGTTTAACCAGACTTTATCAGTCAACAGCCAGCAGCCTTAAGTTGAGTAAAAAGCTCCACTAAATGGTACGTGATGTTGTTGTATATTTTAAATGTCATACATCATATGACTGTCATACCATGTGTCCCTCAGCCATTGGGCCACTCTCCAGATAACCAGAAGACATGCTTCATGTCAAGGACACTCGCTGTGTCCGATGCATCCGCTGTCTGCAGCCTGATAATGCGGCAGACTCACACATCCTGCTACATCGGTGCTTTTGCCACATCAGGAGGCGCCCGCTTCGCTGCCGCTATTACATGAACGCGTGACACTAATGTTTGTGTTTGAGTAAGTGTGAGTGAACATGCGTGGGAAACGATTGTTCCCATATGTCTCAACTGGGGCAACCGTAGCTATACGTGCCACCATTGTCAAGCTGCGGCTTAATCAATGGGACACAATGTTTGCAAGAGAGGTTTTTGGAAATGTATTGTGCCATTGCCATTGTGTGGCCTTTTATTTATGGTAGTTTGATTGATTTCTTTCCTAACCTTGCCTTCAGCTAAGACCCGCCCTACTCGGCCTCTGATTGGCTAGAACCTGTTGACTTCTTTGTAGAATTCGTTAAGTTTATTGCTGATGAACCAGATTGGTGGAATAATTAAACTTAATATGAATCTTAATGTTGATAAGGCACACTGATTAACAATAGCGTTAAAAACTAGCACTTCATATCAAAGACGCTGCCGACCCCTGGCCTAGACCGATGGTCTCGGGTTTCTTAAACCTCCCTGCGTTCTAACACTCACTCACACAATATCATCTCACTGATGGCCACTTTTTATCGTTATTTACACTTGAACTGACCCCGCTCCTGTCTACATTGTTAGCTCTGACCCATTCACAAGACCTGACAGCTGTGGATAGAACGAGAGAATGTGGGACAGCCAAAGTTAATTTTAGCAGCAGTTCCTGATGGATAAAATGTGATCACTGAAACGGAAAAAGTGTCACGGCATTGGGAAGAGACGCGCTATTGAAGCTTGTGCTTTGGTCTTAAATTACTGTGCCTCTGCGTCAACCAGCAGATGTGAACTTCAGAACGCACAGTGCTGTCCTCTTTCTCCATTCACAGCACGGAAGTGACATAATAAAATAATCTTGCTTCTTTTGCGTACTTCCCGGCTCCCACCAATGCAATAAACCTGTCTTCCTCCATCTCCTTCGCTCCCGCAGCCGCCTCAGTGTCTCCCTCAACACGCTGGTCATTAACACTCTGCCATCATAAAACAATGCAATTATGTGGAGAAGACAAGCTAAAGAAAGGGAGGGCAGCCCTGTGTATTCAGTGTGATTTACGGCGGGGCTATTCTCTGCTCATTCAAGAGGCTTTAGGCTTCTGGAACGCTCAAAAGGTTGAGGCACACAGGACGGCTCTAAAAGGACTATTGTGTGCTTCGTACAGAATACTTTTGAATGAGGCTGTAAACGTAATTGTTTTAGGCAGGAAACCACACTGAATATCTTAACATTCATAGCTGATTATTCAGTCCTCCGGAGTACTTTTTCTTCATCTTGTTGAAGCAAATATGTATAGTTGAAACACAAAAATTAAATGTCTGATTGAACATTAAACCTTTTTTTTTGTCTAATTTCAGGCAGTGCAACAAAACCTCCCTCGGCAGCGACAGCTGCGACCTGATGTGCTGCGGCCGTGGCTACAACCCGTACATGGAGAAGCTGGTGGAGCGCTGCCACTGCAAGTACCACTGGTGCTGCTACGTCACCTGCAAGAAGTGCGAGCGGATCGTGGAGCGATATGTCTGCAAATGAGTGTGTGCCGCCGACCGACCGGCCCGCCCGCCGGCGGCCCTCTACTTGTACCCAGTCGCCCCCGAGGCTACAGATTAACCAAAGCACTACAATATGGAGAAGGCTTACTTTTGTCTTAAGCTTTAGCATGTTTAACTCAACGAGACCTGGTCTATTCTCGTGTCAGTATCATTTTTTGTATCGAATCTCCAAACTGCCGATTGGGCTTCTGAGCTTTTTTTCTCCGCTTCACAAAACCTGGACGTGGAGAGCGTGGCGACCGTGCCCGTTTAGGTGGAGACCGCCGTCCTCCTGGGTATTTCCTTTTTCTTGTTAATGATTATAAATCCCCCTAACAGGGATGTTGAAAGTCTATTTTATTATATCTCTAATAAAAAGAAATAATATAGGATTTTATGCTGGAGGAGAGGGATTTTTGTCTTTCCCCCTCACTAGACAGAGACTTGTGTTTGACTTCATTCCACGGAAATCAAAGGGTTCTGATGGATCCGTGTGGTACTTTTCTTTAAAGGTACTATTAAAACCTTTTTTACTCTGCAACAATGGACAATAGGGGTAAAAAAGGAACAAAAGGGAACTTCAAAGTACTTTTCAATCACGGAACATTTTGGTGGTTGACGGTTTGGACTCTCGCCATGTGTCCTGTGCGGATCTAGACGTGCCTGCATCCCTGTGGACTGAGAGACGACTATTAAGGACTTTGTGAAATGGTGCATTATCTCCTTCATGTCTGACATGCAGTTCAAAATATATTCTATTTTTCAGAGCGTATGAGCTGAACTCATGGATTTTGTAAACCACTGTTGGGTGGGTGTACATACTGTTATTTTGTATACTGAAATAAAGAAAGAAGTATTTATAAAATAATTATTTCACATGGAACTCGCATGTTTTTTTTCTCTTTTACTGTGAACTGCGCCTTTAAGGACGTACCGTGTGGCTCTTCTTACATAATTTTGGCAAAGACAAATCCATAACCTCCAAGGCTAATTATTTCCAAAGATGAGCAACATTTATTGTAATTCACTGCGAACCCAAGTGTTATAAAATAGGAGTTTGCCACAACTTATAGCACACCGTGATTGTAACTCAGCTCAGCCTAGTCAGTAAGGAGCTGCAGGGTTCAACCTGACAGCCTGTTGGGAATCGCTCTCTGAATCACCCAAACCCTGGGAAAGTGTTTGTTTGGACATTCCTCCTCCTCACAAAGGCCATTGCAAAGGGATTTTTGTCCCTCCTATCACACTCAAAAACCCATCTGTCTGGCGCCAGACCTCCAATGAACAAACATAAAATAAAAAACAAAGGCAGAAATCGAATTTATTTGGATCATATAGTCAGACCGTTGGCCTGTCGGACGAAAGCAGACTTGGCGCTGCGTACAGCCGAGATATTACCTTCTGGCCAGCCGTGTGTTGGTTAAAGTGGTTCTCATGATTCTACGTTGACAGAAATATCTGTGGAGGATGTAGGGCCCCATGCTGTGAGCTCACATGATGCATCGCAGCACCGGCCTGCGCGAGCTGCACACTCACTGGAGCTGTAACACTCCCTGACCTCTACCTAGCCTGTGCACACGGAAACAGTCAAAACAACCCATGCTCTGGAACAACAAGGCCTTAGGGGAATGTTATCACCAGTCATTTCAATTTTAGAGGCCATTTTCATGATGCTGGACTTTAATTTCATTTTCAAAGAATGCAAAGAAAGGTTAATCGGGCATCGTCTATTTAAGGTTATGCATGACGACGCATGGTGACAGTACGGCTGAGGGGAGTAGCCAAACCATGAAGTCTAACAAGGATTTGATCAGAGGATGTTGTTGTGTAGCAGCAGTCTAAAAGCAGAAAAGGTTGGACACAGTGGACTGTGGTCTTTCGGTTTCTGCTGCGTACAGGTGAGTGGGGGTCTGCTCTGCCTGAACCAAGGCCCGTCCGTCGACAGCCTCAAGGACTCCTCAGTCACAGGCATTCCTCAGCCTGGCAGTTGAGCATAGGGGTCTGTGTGTGTGTGTGTGTGTGTGAGTCTGTCACTGGGTTCACTGCTGCAGAAATGTGACGCCTCACCAACTGATTGAGGACTCTCACGCTGTCCTCAGATACAGGTGGCTCAGTCAGAGACGAAGGACTAGCAGTGGATGAAAAAGGGCTACTGATGACACCAATCATCACTTGGTGTGGCCGAGTGTGCAAGTATGCAAGTGTGCAAGATGTTACTCTAACACATTTGGCAAATCTTAAGCATGTCAAATAGTCCCTGGACTGTTTAAAGCACTTTTAAATAAGTGCAGACATTGAGCCAATTAGCCGAACTCTTGTGACCATCTAAAGCACGAAGAACCGGGATATGTCTCACAAAATTACATTTTTCATCTTCTATTAACTCTAGTCATTTCTAGAAATACGATATTGTGCTTATGTAAATGTTGAGATCAAGTTGAAGAATTATTTGTCGCACAATACCATGTTACATTGTCATGACGTAAACTAAACATGACAGAGCGGTTTCTTCACACCGCAGATTAGATGGTCCGACCTGCTTCCGTCTGGAAATGCCAACTGACCCTCTGAGCAACCATTGCTATCATGAAGCCATGCGACTATTCAGCCGACCTCAGTCTAACCGTTGTGAAATATCTCATTTGGATGAAGTCCACACTATAAAGCATGTCAGGTGAGGGCTGCGTGTGCGAACAATACGAACCTGCTGTAAACATTGATTCGGTCCACATTCTTCCGTATTTCTTTCGACACAAAGCCGCGGCGGGGCAGAAGAGTGACCGCGTAGAAAATGGGTCATGAATGGGCTCATTTTGTCGGGTATGAGGTTAAAAAACGGCTTAAGAGCGGCCCTTATCTGGGCTGTTAAGGGCCTTTGTGTCCAAAACGACGACAAAACAAAAGTAAAGACGACAAAAAAACCGGAACTAATTGCTGCTGCAGTTTATGTTTCTTTTCTTTCTTTCTGTCTTTGTCAGAAAGTATCTAATTATCTCTCTGTGGTTGGCGTGACCCCCCCGCTCTGTGGGAATTGCCTGGTAATTGAGAAGGAAAAGAGGACTTTAATGGAGAGCAGTGAAAATATCAGGGGTTAATGTCAGCAAGGACAATATAATGCCAATTGCCTTTGTGAAGCCTGCGGTCCGGATAACTAGCTGTGAATGAGGGAGACAAAGAATTTGGCTGAAGTGGTAAAGGCTTTCAGATGAACTGACCCGTACTGTAAATTGACTTTTGTGGACCCCACCCCCACCCTCACCCTCCAGCCTCTAAATAGGAACCAAGCAGTATGTGCTGTTAAAGGCCATTTTTTTGTTTTGGTGTGTGTGTGTGTGTGTGTCCTCAGGCATGTTGCTGGGAGATAGCAGATCATGCAAAGCATGCACCTTTTTCTAGATAAAGACAAACCAAGCGGACAGGTGAGGAGCAGACAGCAACACCACCGGGAGCTTAGTCGGAAACTAATTTGGCCAAAGTGAATACAAATAAAGATTACACTGTGGAAATCATTTATGTTAACTTTTAATTGCATCCTTTGATTTTATGCACAACATATTGTTTGTGTTTTATGCTATTTATAGCTTGTTATATTACATTTCATTATTTATTTTCCTCCCTGCATGTCCAGGCCCATGTGTCCTTTGTTTCTTCTTTCTGTTGTTCTGTGAATATGTGGACACATGACTTATGTGTAAACCAAGCTTTGCCTTCATTTTTATTACTCTTTTAGATTGCTTAACACCGAAAACAAATCCTGTAAAGTATGTAGTAATAATGACAAAAAAATGACAAGTCATCTATCTTGAATATATTGCAAAAGGAGAGATAAAAAATATATATATACTGTAATAAACATGAAACCTATGCCAACATGTGATTGATACATTAGAGACTCTTTTATCCCCTTAAAATAGAATCACTTTTATTTTTACGTCCACTATACTCTCACATTTCAAACGGGAGCTGAGCTCCAGCGCTGTCCTTCAGTTTTTTGTTATGAGTCACAGCGAGTCTCTCAAGGTAATCGCAATAAGCCTACAATTTAATACAACGCACAAATCAGGAACGTATGTGCGTGACTAAGGTCGGCCCAGCGGACAGCTGAAAATCGTTTATATACGCACAAGTATCACACCGAACTTTTAAAGCAAAGCCAGAATCATCTTTGATAATTCCTCAATTTACATATCTAGTTAAACATCTCTATCATATTCTTTCTGTCGCGTTGAAACTAAATCAAAGCAACTTATTTTTTTTACTTAAACATTCATAAAAGCAAAAGCACTTCACTTTATGTTAGCTAAAAGACATGCCACATTGTTTGGGATAAAACAAATTTGGTCATCTTCAGACTAAACTCGACTTTAAACCGCTGCAACAGATAAATGTATGCTTCCATAATCGCAACATACAGCACAGTGAATAAAGTGCGTATCTGGATGGCGGACCATCAGTAGAAGCTATCAAGGGAAGGGACAGATGAAAAGAGCCGCAGAGAGAAAGAGCGAGACTGAATTAATAAGAATAAGAGAAGCAGCGGGCTAAGCACGCTGGGAAAAGTAAACACTGGTCCGCGTAATCACAGTAAATCTGGCCAGGGGGGGCGATGGAGCAGGCTGCGCCCTCAGTCCAGGAGTCAACAAACCCGGAGAAAGAAAAGAAAAACAGCGAGCTAACCACCATTACTGAGAGGGGTTAAAGAGGGCAGTGGGGCGGCTTTATTCACGTAAAGATCAGTGAAACGCCGCCATGTTTACCCAGTAGTCTGGCGGACTTACACAATGCAAACAGGCTAAAATTCAAGCAGAGAAATCGGGGTCGCACATGTAAAGACGACTTCACATTCACAGTTTTAGTGGGTTTTCAACTAGTGTGTGTGTGTGTGTGACTTTTTCAGACACTGTTTAAGGCCCGAGCGAGAGGACCAGTGAGGAAAAACCATTCGGCAGCATTAGGATCAGCCGCGATGATCTGATAAATGCAGTGGGCTCGCCTCCCGCGCTGACCACAGATCAGTCAAGGCGTCAGGCCAATTGGCTTTGCATTTCATCGCCCTGCATGAAGCATTTTTTTCCCCCTGCTAATAAGCTCATCTAACAGTCAGCTGTCACGCGCTGTCAAGTTGACTGATGTCATGCAAAACACATCAAAGGAATCCGGTTGATGGCAGATATGAATAAAAAATATTGAGAACGAAGATTTTACGCAAGACTTGTTATTTTTAGCAGTATTAATACTTGTCTTCTCCATCTGTCGATGCAGAGGAAGCGGCGTATGCCAGATTTACAATACCGTTTTATGTGTCACAGATGTGTATTGTTAAATCATTTATTCTAGTTTTAATATTTTATGAGTTCATTGTTCAATGAGACAAAAATGTAGAAACGCTTGGAATAAACGAAGTGTCCCGCTTCATCTGAAGCACAGCTTGTGTGCTCCTTTGGTTTCAGTGTCCAGGTCTGGAAAATGAATGTGCAAGTGGATATTGTTGGAAACGGGCTTTGTTTGTCACATATATTGATAGATTGAGAACAGATGTGGGCCCTGTTTATTTCTAATAAATATTCCACTCTCATAGTGACGGTGGCCCAAAGGTTATGTGTGAGAATAATTCGTACTGCGTCAGTTAACTCCGCGGGGCTGCTGCTGATCACTGTGCAGCTTCATTGCAGTATTTTGTTAACCCAGACAGCTCAGGATGAACGCTGGAGCGCCAGGACAAGTTCAGGCCTAAGTGCTAGAAGTGCTCCTCCTCTTCCTTCGACAGTCACAGTTGTTGAGTGGCTGAAACGTACACACGGCTCCTTGGCTCGAGGCAGATGGGATCGCATGAGCTCAGTGCGCGGCTCCAATCCCTCCCCCTGATCTTCTTAAACGCCGTCGCTCTCTCTCAAGTCGCCCGAATGAATGGCCGAGGCACAGCGATCAGACGTCTCTTCTCTAGCTGCAGTTCAAGCGCATCGTAGTGAATCAATCTTTTGCAAATCTTTCAACTTGAGCTCTTATTTATTTTTTATTGGAGGAAAAGGCAATGGATGTGAAGGAGGGAACGGACTTTATACACACGCATATTTGTTTCAACCTCTCCTTGATATGTAACATAAGGGTAATGTTGAATGGTCGCCAGATTACCCCCCCCCCCCCTTTAATTGTTCCCACATTTCTCAGCCGGAGTGAGGTAATACCATTTATTTGTCAAAAGAGTGGGTGGGAAGGGCAGCCAGCAAAGCCATTATGTGTGATTAGCACTGTTTGCAACACTGATTTGATTTGTGAATTGTTTGATTGGTGACATGGCCTGTGGGAAAAAAAAGTTTTTGATTTAAGAATACCCAGCTGGAAACTATGTGCCACCATCAATCATCAATAACCTGCTACTGAAAGTGAAACAGGTGCTGACATATTTAAGCTCCACTGGCTTTGAAAGGCCAAATCAGCAAACATACATCTTGGCTGATATTCTGTGCTGATATTGAGCCGCTTCTATGTTTTCTTTTACTTGTCTTTTAAAATAGCCGTCATTTCCCAACCTAGAATTGTACCTAGAATAGAACAATAAGTGATATTCTATTTAAACCACGTTATGCTTAAAAAAGAAAAAGGATGCTGTATTTAAATTAAATAGTCATTTCAGTTTAGTACAACTTTGGTTTTGCTTTTGTGGTTCCTCTTTAGTTCCAATTTAATTTAGGGTGTGCTTACTTTATATCTTTTGCTTTTAAGGTATTCTTACATACTTTACTTAAAATGTATGTGCATTTACAAAATGTTGTCAAGTTTTGCCAGAAAAGATGAAAATGAGACCCAAGATGTAATCAACCAGAAATATAATACTTCACCCCCAAAATGACCATTTGTATATAAGTTACTCACCCTGTATTGACTTGAGTTCTTCAAAAA
Source organism: Pholis gunnellus (assembly GCF_910591455.1). Classification (NCBI taxonomy): domain Eukaryota; kingdom Metazoa; phylum Chordata; class Actinopteri; order Perciformes; family Pholidae; genus Pholis; species Pholis gunnellus. The sequence continues at coordinate 23,512,793 of NC_136540.1, forward strand.
CGTACAAACTGTCACACAACTCGTACAGTCTAATCCAAGTGTCATCCATCACTCGTATGCTCACCACTACCACAACTCATGCATCTTCGCCAAAACATTACAATTTAAAACGCTTTTGCGTAAACAGTCACGCTTGCTCAGGCGCGTTGCTCGTCTGTGTGAGTGTTTTGAATGGTATGGTTTTAGAGAAGATGCATGTGTTTGGGAAGTATAAGCACACAACTGGATAAATAAGACTTATGATTATACTGCACCAGTTTTTAAATGCGGCCATTATTTACTTTAATTCGTGAAGAAAATGTCAAGGAAACACACAGGGTGAGTAGTGGATCGACAAAGTATTCCTTTAAGAACTTAGCATTAAAAACATTGAAAATAAATGATATTTACTTGTATACACATATGTTTCTAAATGACTTTTGTAACTTTAGTAAGGACCAGTACTTTACTAATCCAGAGGGGAAATCTTTCCTTTTCAAGCGATCGTGGGCGGAGCCCTGAAGAGCGATGATGTCGCAGACACCTGTCCACCGTGCTGCCTCTGACCCAGAGACCTCAGTCACAGGCCACAGGTCCACTATATTATACCTGCAGCCTGACGCCAGCCTGATTTACTGGCCTCCATTAGAGCTGGAATGGACTCCGCTGGGCTGTTAAATCTACACGCTGATGTAGCCAAGAGGGAAGCAGTCACTGTTGCTGCACTCGGCCTCACCTCCACCACTCCCAGACACACACACACACACACACACACACACACACACACACACACACACAGTGCTTCTCCTTACTAACCTGCTCCATTCCAATCCACTCTCCCGACATGCTCGCACAACACAAACACTCCTGGAAATGCGCTCTCTAGATACAAATAGCTTCACCGCTGTTTGGGTGGGCCTTTTTCAGGTCTGGCATGAACGTCTGTCTCGGGTCCTCCAAATGAAAAGAGTGCAGTTAAAAATACGGGTTGGAACACATACATGGCGCACTGAGAATCCGAGCACATTCGGAGATGGTCATGGACACGTACGACTGCATTGTTAGTGTGATGTGAATGAATAGTGTACTTCCTGGCCACGTTAGAGACACACATGTTATCTGTGTGAGTAGAAGCATACTGACTAAAGACACAATCAAAGGCGGAACTACAGAGAATGCAAGAGATGGAGCAACGGTGGACCCTCACAAGGAAAAGGAAAGGAAAAGTCCACAATGCAACTTAATTACAAGACAACAAGGATTTCAGTGAACGGTTTCAAATCGGCGATGAAGACACATTGTAGAGTCGATGTTTTTCTTGGTGTATTAATTGGGGGGAGAAATCACTCAGAAGCAGACATGGGATCTTGAGTTAACCGCGTGCAATCCAGCTCAGACACAATACAAAGTAGCTAGCCAGGTCTAAACATGGCCTCTGTTTCATGACATGTTCTCTTTAGCAATATTATTGTTCTGTGCCATTCATGGGCTGCTAAGCTCGCTCTGATCAGACAATAAGTTCACATGCCGTAAGATGCTCTGTAACTGTAGGAGTCCAATTGCTTTGCTCACTAAAAGTATGAGCCATCAAGGCGGTTCTGCCGAGTGAAGCCAATGCGGAAGTGTCTTAAAACCAGTATTCTCTCTACTGACCAGCAGGGGGCGACTCCTCTGGTTGCAAAAAGAAGTCTGGTTGTATAGAAGTCTATGAGAAAATGACTCTACTGCTCTCTTGATTTATTCCCTCAGTAAACATTGTAAACATGAGTTTATGGTCTCAATCTCTAGTTTTAAGTCTTCTTCAATACAGCATGATGTTCATTTAGTAAATTATGGTCCATTTAGAGTCAAACAGACCATAAAGCAGGGCGGGCTTACTGTGATTGACAGGTCACTGCTACTACCAGAGTCTCATACGGCGTCTCTATGTCACTCCTCCGCATTCCAAATATGGAATATCATTGACTGCGAAAAAACAACATGGCCACGGCTGTAATCCGAAATGACGCCGAAATCGTCGAACTCAAGGCTTTAAATCGTCAGTCCACAAACCAATGGGTGACATCACGATGACTACGCCCACTTCTTATATACAGTACTGTTCTCAGAGTTAGCCAATCACACTCTTATTAAAATGAAACAAATGCAGTAGCCTGTGTGTGTGTGTGTAGGCGAGGGGAGATTAATCTGAATTTGAAGAGGAATGGCTGGAAGGGCCGCTACAAGGAGCGTAGGTGTGAAGGGTTAAAGCAATTAGCGCACGTCTCTGTCACATCCTGCCGGGAGCAGCTTTTCCGATGCCCTGCCAGTGGTTTCTCCCGCTGCCCTTCTCATGGCCCTGCTGTGGGGCTTCACATTTCCAGCTCTTTTCTAAATAGTCAAGTCCTAATATTTACTTCTCGCTTTTCAAGCCCAGGCAGAGCGGTGGCTGGGCGCAGTCTGTCGGTGCAGGGGAGAGTGGAGGTGGCAGGAACTGATGCCCTCATTATTTCTGCGGAGGGAAACAAACATTTGTCCCTTTCAGGGCCTTGTGTGACTTTGTGGAGGGGCGCGGCTGTGGACTGACGGGAGCGGTCTTGTTTGTCGGGTTGGTGTTTGTATTACGAAGCTGTGTGTGTGTGTGTGTGTGTGTGTGTGACCCCAGCTTGCCAGTTAACCAACAAAAGAACTCATGCAGCTAATTCTGAGAACAGCAGAGCTTGTGTTGTTTTGGTGGAAAATGTACTGTACTGCCTCACACCAAAATACTTGTAAAGGCTGACTGCAAGTATTGAGGCCGTGATCACGTGATAGGGACGCCACCGTTTCGGCTACATCATGGACGACGCTCAAGCCGGAGGGCAGAAGAAGTGCCATGGGGATCAGATGAAGAACGCTTCCAGGAAGTGCAAGAACAGACCGAGGACCTGGAGGATGTTGCTGCTGACCGTAGCACCCGAAGAAAGCTGAAGCCAGCCAGAAAATCTTCGTTACTAGTTTGATGTATTATGGAATCACCAATCTGTGTGCCACCATTGTAGCATTTAGTCTTCCATTGTCCATCCTTGCTGCTGTTGTTCAGAAAGCAGCGTGACCGAGGAACTGATATGACCGCTTCACAGCAGAATGACAAGAACATCAAATAGAGCTGAGATTCCACAACCAGCCATTTAGCGGTGTGCAATGCAGTCAAGTTTCAGGTTAATGCTACGCAGAGTAAATGATTATGGAAGCTTTTTTTTCTGTCGACACCAAAGTCTCACTAACAAACAAAGATGAAATATTAACCATCTACTGTTTAGAATGGCCATGTCAAGTCTCTCAGTTAAGTGTGTGTGTATGTGATTGTCCAGCTTCATGAATGGCGTACAGTTTTGCCACGTAGTGTGTTTATTATTACATTTGACAAATTGAGATGAAGACAATAGAATGATTTCTTCTCTTGTTTTCCACTTCTCCTTCTTCCCCTCTCTCTCTCCTCTGCGGTACGAACAGATTATTGTCTTGATCACAGTGCATTCCAACACAAATCGGTTCCCTCGAGGATTCGCATCACAATCTTCGTTCCCCGTTTCAGCGCAATGCACAGCTGTAGTGGTTCAGCACTTGGCTTGTCACCATAAACTCTTTGATGACAGCGTTTTATGTCATGACAAACAAACAGGGGAGGCCAAATGTGCTCCGTCCATTTTCATTTCACGCCATATGCAAATTAGCTGTAATTTTCCAAAAATAAATCTGCTTCTTTTCAGATGACGTTACACATTGACGTTTTGCTAAGAAGGTTGTTTCCTACAGGTGTTTATTCTGAAATCCTTGAAATATGCTAATAGGATGAGGGTTTAACAGAATCAGTTTAACATACCTATAAATGTCATATGATTATGTATAAAGTGATCTTTTCATGGAGAAAAATGTGTATCAAGTGACGTTCAGAATAGAGGTGCTTTGCAAAAATACTTTTCTTTTAGGAAGTGCCTTCTTTCTTTTCAGTTCTTTCTATTCTAAAATGAAAGGAGATTTTATCCCAACCTCTCCATCAGTGGGCTTCTTGTCGTGTTCCTCTACCTGGAGTGAGACACACCTCACTCCAAGTGTGTTTGACAGAAAGGACTGAGAGCACTTCACAGTGATGGACGGCCTCTTCAATCCCAGAGGCGGTCACACTTCTCCCCGGCCTGCCAACTAGGGATTAGCGCCACCGCCTCGGCTGCTGGCCCCAAATCCCCCCCCCCCCCCCCCGCCCCCCCAATTCCTCAGCTAACCTCGGCGGTCCTCCAGTGCTACCCTTCAGCCAGCGAACCTCCCTTACGACCCAACGTCGGCCTCCGGCATTCCTTGCTGCGTCACATGGCCCTCGATGCTCGGCCGAAGCTTGCCCAGAGGCCGAGAGATCCGAGTACCGCGGGGTGCCAACATTCCAGCCTGGCGGGCGTTTTGTTGGAGGGATTTCCTGTGGGCTTTCATGCCAGCGTGGAACGATTACTTCTGCTCAACAGTCACTGGCTGTGACAGGTGGATCATCCTCTTCTGATGCTTGGAGGTGCCACTTTGTGCTCAGTAGGAGACCCATCTATATTTGCATACAACAAAAAGAATTCCCGGGATGGACACATTTTATCCTCGTTAGAGAGCACAGACTAAACAAACCTGACAAACCCGAACAAACAAAAGGGTCTGGAGAAGCGGGTGCCAGGCATTCATGAGGAACGGAGGAATGTTGCCCTTGGCGTCCTTTCAACGGAGGTCACTTCTTCTTATCAGTTTGATTGTCTGAAGTTGTGCAGCACTTTCGACCACACAAGGGCCATATTAGCTTTAAATTAGATAATGTTTAGCGCAGATTAAATCAGCCCGGTCCCTCAACGAGGTGCAGCTGTGTGTCCGGCTCTATTTTGACTGGGGTGCTTGAGGAGGCTTTGATGAGGACCGTGGAATGGATCTCTGAATCATTCATCCTTGCAGTGTTTCACAGATACGCCTTTGGTCCATCACAATGACTTAGCCAGGGCGTGCATTGAGACACGAAGGGTGTCTAAAAAGAATGGGAATGGTAAAAGCTTATATTTTTGCGTGTGCACTCTTCGAGCGCTCTTTGTCACACACACACACACACACATATGTGCAGACACTTTCGATTGGCTGTTTTTTTATGGAGGTGAAGGTCAGAGCGCAGATGCCACATAAACGACTCTAATAGAAGCTGTTTAACGGGGGGACAAATGGAGGACTGGAGATCGTTTGGACTGCCCGAGAAGGACTAGAAATCCAGCTTTCTGTTCATCACACTCTGTTGGAAGTCCTTCTTCAAAAGAGTGATCATTCAATTCTCCTCCTCAACTCTTTCAGCTTGTTGCTCCATCAGCATGCATTCGTTGCAATTTGCAAACAATTTGAATGCAACATCTGCGCCCGAGAACCTTGGCAAAAGGAAATTCCTCCCTTAGCCGAGTCAGTTGATTTCTGCCGAAGGTGAACAGATTCCGAGAAGGAGGAGGTCGGAAATCTTCTCTGGGCCGTAATTCCGTAAAGCGCCAAGACCTCAATTGCTCACAGATTCGTCCTCTTCTCTGCCAAACAAGACCAGGGTTTCGTTAGTTGTGGCAGTGGCGAGACAAGAGAAACTAATTATTTGCAATGTCACTTTTAGTCCTGAGCTGAACTGTTGGTCGGGGGGGAGGGTATAGCCGAAGGAATTGTCTGTCTGCGTCGCCGTTAGTCAGAGGAAAGCATGAAAGCTGAGATGGGCACATGAGATGGTCCCCTTGTTTCCCCACATGAAAAAGACCCTGCCTGGCTTTTTACTTTAATCCCTTCTGGGCCTCGGCTGGGAGGAACTATTTCATGTTTGCGCTTTCCGTGTCTCAAATGGCATCTTTGTTTATTTGTTTTCTGTTTTTGTCTTGATAGATGACAGATATGTAATTTATTTTAGTTCTGCCCGTTCTTTCACATCTGACGCGCTCATGTAGAGCTGAAACTGTGCCGGCTGAGTGGAAGATGACGGATCTGGAGACCATCTCTTTGACTTTCTGTTATTGCCGTGATCCTTTCAATGACCGTATCAGATAATATAAAAAATCCACTTGTTTACATTTAGATGTCGGTCGAACTGTGAGCCATAGCTTTTCTGCCAGAATCAATTAGCACCTCCGGAGCCGCGGCTGATGCTAAAAAAGGCTCAACGGGTCAGTTAAAAGCCTCGGTTCTACATGGAGGGACGTGCCGGGGAATCAGACTGGCGCACTTCCTCCTTCTCCACATGCCTGAGCAATATGTCTGAGCAGCCATCGCCAGCACGTATGATTTATGAGCACCTATGTGCCGACCTCCCCTGCCTGACCATGTAGAGCCAAGAGGACAAGGTTACTTAACAAATCTAAATCCTCAAACTCAACATCAGTATCTAGGACCTAGGTCATGAAGCTCCTGCATGCTCTGTGTTTTTCTTTTCTTTTTTAACTTCTCTCCTCTCTCCACGTGTCGGCCTCTCCGAGTGTTTCTCTTGTGGCTCTTTCTCTGAATGCTCTACTGACCTTGCACTTTCCTCGTTTCCCTCAGCACCGAGGTTGCAGCAGCTTAGACTGGTGGCTCTGGCCTCTGACTAGCCTCCATGGGGCCGTGATCATTTCCTGTGCGCCCCTCTGCCCTTTCTCTTGCTGACAGTGGCTCTAATCCCCCTGGCTGCACTCTGCCTGCTTGCTGCCTGCCAACAGTGGGAGAAAAATCACTTTTAAAGTGGAAATTATTACCCGATGGACAATGGGGGTTTTGTTTCTCCACGTTTGTTTCACTCTGAGTTATATACAAACTGTGAAAAGTGACACGTGCTTTTGGTCCAAGCTCTGTAAAATGAAATGCAATGCATTAAAACTATGAAGTACATGAAATTAACGAGCACCATTTGGATGTTACTGAAATGACAGTCTAAATAATATCACAACACATGCAGAAGCTGACATGGAACAGCCCAATAGAGAGTGACTTGGAAATATTATGACAAGGGGTGTAAAGAATACTGATGTATTCTGTGGCTAATAATGTTACTACCACATTTACTTATATGAGGAGGGAATTATCGTACTTTTTTTTTACCTCGCTAAACTCATTTGATATAGTACAGATAGTCCCTTTACACGTTAGGATTTTACATACAAAACATAGGACGCATTGTCGACATTATATAGCTTGCATTTAACTGCCCAATAGTCACATGTTAATGAATCAGCAAAAACTAAAACAATATACTATATATTAATTGTAATGCAGTCTCTGAAACATATAAATAATAATCAAGGTTTGTCTACCATACATCATTACAAACAATAATTTGGTGATCTGTTCAGTATATAATTTTACCGTTAGCTCTGTCAGCACGTAATTTGCACCGTTAGCTGCGAGCCGCCGACTAAGCGTCGCAATTTTATGAGCCGTTGAGAGGCAATAGAAATACTTCCAAAGTTGGATATTTCATCTTTAACTCAAAGCTAATTTCAGTTATTCATTTAATCCCTAAGGGAAAGTTGCCTAACTAGCTTTCTCACTTACCAGAGATGCTAGCTGGCACCAGAGTTTATCTGAGGGACGAGAGAAACAGCTTTTGAACAGTGGCGGGCCTCGTATTTTATACCTGAGCCTTCAGTGCTGTCCTACTACAGTTGAACCACCACACCTCCTAATAACCTCATTATGATACCACAGCTACAGGTTATTATTTGTTTCATGTAAAAACCGCATATTCAAGTGAAATAAAATGTTACATTAAGCTCAACACCTATGAGGGCTACAAGGACACCAACTGCAGAGTACAGATACATGAAAACGCGCATGACGGGATGCTTCGTCATTAATGGACAATGCATATAGTAAAATCAATGTAATTAACACAATGATAAGAACAAACTCACAAGAACTAGTCACATATTTATATGACAACAAAGCAGGTAGAATAACATAAAACCCAAATAACACGATTCAACAGGCCTCTGCACATTCCAGCAAAACTGCTGCGCTAAAACACGCATTCCGTCACACACTCAAGGGCACCATTCAAATATTATTCACATCAGAGGGAATAATATTAACCATATAATAAAAACGACATGATAGAAAAATGAACACAGTAGTAATGCTACTGCAGATGTAAAAACAAAAGCAGTTCACTTACCAACTTACCACTTGTTCACAATTCAAAGACAAAGTCCATCCTCCTTTCTTTTCTTTGTTTACAAAAGAGACACGGTTATACAGAACATCTTTCAGTTCCAGCAAGAGGACCTTCTCAATTCATGGACGCAAGAGATAACAGTCGAGCCTCCCCAGTTGTATTTCTTGAATACTTTTTAATGCGTTTGCTGAAAATGTCCGCTCGACAGAGGCAGTAGATATTGGGATTGTCACCGCCCAACATGCCAAAACGATAAAAATGTAATGTCGCGTAAAAACTTCTTACATATCTTTAAACTTTAACTCTTACTACTACAAAGTTCTGCTAGCTAGCTTTCAGCTTCACAACAGTGACGCTAGCCCACTGACCAATCACATCGCACGTTAATGCTGAGCTGCATGTTAATGCTGACGTACTTGTAGGCCACCTAGACAGCTCTGACATGTCAAAGATACGCCCAACATGTCAAACTAAAAATCTGATTGGTTGAAGACTATGACAACCAACAATATCGTCCCCATTTACTTAAACTGCACAGGGTTTCACTTGTAATTCTGAAGGCCTCCGGGCGGATTTTTTTACTTAGAGACAGCATAGGGGTGAAATCTGATTGGATTAAAGCTCTACTTAAAACAAGCTGTGCTGGAAGCAGCGCAACTGAGGAAGACAGTAGCTGTGCAATGAGATAACAAGCTAATGGGAACAAATATTTAGAATACATGTAGTGTATTTATGAAAAATTATTAAATTATAAAATAGCTATAACTTTGTGATTCTGTCTAGGTTAGCAGAGAAGGCCTTGCTGGCCCTGACGGCCCACCACTGCTTTTGAATATTAGCCTGATAACGTTCACGCTCATCTCAATCTGCATAAAACACTGCTGCTGCTGGTTAGACAAAATAAATTAGACGGCTCTGCATATCTTACCAGCATACCCAATCTGCCGAAAACGTGGAAACGCATGTAGTACGCAAAGCCAGGGGTAAATTAATCAGTGAGCTCCATAGAGTGTATATAAGAAGTGGACGTAGTCATCGTGACGTCACCCATAGGTTTGTGGACTGCCATTATGAAGCCTCGAATTCAGCCATGTTGTGTTTTTAGAGCCAATGAACGGAAGTTACCATATTTGGAATGTGGAAGAGTGACGTTGTGATGCAGTATACAGCTCTGGTAGCGGCAGTGACCTGTCAATCACAGTAAGCCCGCCCTAAAGCATCCTCCTATAGACCTTCAATTTGACTCTAAATGGACCATCATTTACTAAACAAGCATGATGCTCATATTTAGAATTCAGACATTTGAACTGTGTAGCATAATTCCATAGGTATATAGTCAGCACTTGATTATGAGCTTGAATCTGATCATTGAAATTAAAGTACGACATATATAATCTGTCTACAAGCACATCTTACACGTGTTGTGAAATCATCTTGACATCAAACATAAGGAGATATCACTCAAATGGCCCCCTGCGTCGTCAGGGATCAAGTCTGACTGGGTCTTTGGATGTCATAAAGAGTGTTGTTGTGATGCCAGACCGCCCTGCTGTTCCTCACACGCACAAATCTATCACATTTTTTTACAAAATTGTCCATTTAAGTCTTGCAGCACAAAGCGCTCAAAACAAAGTGCTGTGGATGAAAAACAGCCCCCTTTTCATCACCAATTACAGACATGAAACTACTCCTCAGAACTCTAAAGCTGCGTGTTAACTGGAGCGTCCTCTGATCTGGTTTGATATTATCGGAAAAAATGTCTCTGTTCATCCCCGTTCGTTGCGTGAAACCTTAATAGGAGCCGTTCTGAATCAAATATTTTTGCAGAGCATTTGCTGCACCTTAGAGGAGCTTCCATGTTAAAGGGCCCTGACAGAGTCTCCTCTGCAAAACACACTTTGTGTTCCAACATACAGATACTGCTTCAGCAGAATGTGGAGTTTACAGCTGTGTTTTGTTAAATCTATACAATTTATACACCATCGTATCATCGTCAGTGAAGCTGGGAGCCTGCCATGGTTTCATGATCACCAATAACAGCAACATCATATTAAACATAATGATACAATTAGGGATTGGTGCCAGCTATATCTGATAGTTATTTTCAGTGACATTATGTTGCTAAATAATATTTAAACATGATCCTGTTTTGGATTATTTTATCATCATCGTTATCCTTATGCTGATGACAAAAATATATAATGTAATTAACTTTTTTGGGAAATGTATTGTGTAAGGAATTCAGCTAGCAAGTATTTTCAGGATTGATTTGTCTTTTTATTTTGTTAATTAATTTCATCTATAGAATGAAATAATTCCATTTCCATTAAATCGACCTGAGTCCACATTGTGGCCGGTCAACGGTTAATGATCGGTTGACGAGGGCCGGCTATAGGTCAGGGGGAAAAAAAATTGCGAACGTGCAATGTCTGCTGAATCAAATCCCGACACAACTCGCTTTGCGGTTATAATGTAGTTACTAGATGACACACGCCAAATTTTTGCTTATGTAGTGGGGAATGCTCCCCAGAGAAGGAAGTGTAGGGTTGTGAACGCAGCCCTCAGGCTCCTCCCCACAATCAGTGCCAGCAGATAAAATGCACCTGTGGTCCTGACCTCACTCCCCTGTCCTGGTGCTGTGGTGGCTCATGGTGGGTTTCAGACATTTTCCTCCTCTTGTTGCCGTCTGACTACGTAGTCACAATCTTAACCTGTATTATTTTGCAGCATGGTGCGCCCTTTTAATCTCTGTTTATCATTTGTAGGTTCACCTGCTGCTGTTTTGCCTGATTTGTCTGCTTGTTTTGACTTCATTTTGCTTGTTTTGCTTCTGTTCTGCATGTTTTGATGATTTTCATTGATTCCGTTAATAAATATTATGTTCATTTTTACGAAACGTGTCTGTTCAAATATCGGTAACGCTACGCCATATATTAGGGTCGTTAAGTTTATATTTCCCGGGGTGTAATTCCCCAGGTGGCGTTGTTGGTTGCCTTTCATTTCCCCCCCTAAGGCCCCGCTACACTTTCATCACAATTCTGTAAGTTGGATATTGAACCACGATTGTCTGCCACGCTGGTTGTGACGTAAAAAAATCCAGTTTATGACCTTATTAAGTGAGAGAGCACAGAGAAACTTTAAGCACACAAATGTGAAAAAAACAGCCTTCTAGTGTGAAACTCTGCACATGCATCCATTCTGCACAGCAAATTAACAATAAGCTAAACACATTTTTGAGCGGAGGGGGACTTTAAACGATTTTGAAAAGGTTTCATAATCTAGAAAATGATTCCAAATCAGAGGCACATGAGCCGCGAGTGTGTCTTGAGGTGAATATTGCTCTAACTAGAACAAAGAGGCTTTTTGTTTTTGACCTGTGATTTGCTGCCATGCCTTTCTCTGGTTCACTTTTTCTTTTTGTCTCCGTTTCAGTGAATCAGGGCCTGAAACATGTTGCTGCTGATTGTTGCTTTACGTTAATGCGTTCCTCTGTACTCGTGGGTTGGGGTCTGCTGCCATCTTGGATTCTCTGATTGCGCCTCACTTGAATGGAATCTGGCCTGAATAATGAGAAGTGGATGTTGAGACACTCCGCGGTGACGGACAACCGTTCAAAAAGTGGTGCTTGTTTGCTTTAAGAGATGCAACAATGAAATTCTGTTCATCAACTGGGGTAAACATTATCAGCGGTCTCCGATAGCAGCCACAGCTGTATACACCGTCTCAGCCACGGCTTTGATGTTTCTTCTACTGTCGTAAACATTTATACTTCAATTAAAATCATATTTCACTTCTCGCACAAGCTGTTTATGAGTCATTCTGCTCCCGAACCATGCAATCTTTTGCATCTCGCCCTCTATTTGTAATGACAGCTAGACAGAGCGGAGAAGAAAGATGGATCAAATATTTACTCTCTCCATTGTTCTCTCCTCTCTCACATGCTGAGGCATCCGATAGATGTAAACAGATTCATCTGAAGAATCATTAACAAATGGGATTTAGCAGTGTGAAAGGCTTATTTTCCCCTTCGTTTGGTCCTCTCTGGCACAACGGGCCACGGAGAGCTGTCTCTCTAAAATATGTTTCCATGGGAACGATACGGACGAGGATATATTCACAGCTGATTTAGAGGTTTGACATCGACAAGATCATTACAGGATAGCACACAGTACTTAGCAGCAGAACAAATATTGCCATAATTCATGCTGTCGAATCAAATTCCTCTTGTGTTCCCAAAAGTGCTTCCAAGAGGTGGAAGTGCTAATTAGAAGGTAGCAGTCGACTCAAACTATGCAGCCGATAAGGCCGTGACTTTATTCAACTACAAACACTCTTTTCTTTCACCTCCATAGCAACGGAAACAAATAAACCGTCATTTAAAAATTACCAGACAGAGAAGTCACGTTTCTCTGTAATCACACACCGCCGCATATAGTGTGGTGACAGCGTGTGATTACAAACTTCTCTACCTGCAAGGGATTCTTTTTTAATAGCTGTGAAAAACCAGAGGCTGGTGAAATAACTGCGCCGTTGTCAGAATACACAGCAGGGACTTGTTTTACAGCTTTTGTCAAATTTTGATTGCAAGAGACTTAGTGCATCCGGCAAATATTATTCTCTCTGTATGACCTCAGATTCAAGGTGAACAACAATACATTACGTGAGTAATGTTCACTGATTCCTTATTATCTTTTTAGTATGAATACACTTAGTATTCCTTGACATTTTGTTCAACAAACTTAAGCTTTAACATCACTATAGATGAAAAGATTAGTCAATTAGCGTGTTCTCATCCACTGTTCATACTTATACCTAGAAAAGCAACGCAATGTAATTTGTAAGTAACTCACGTTATTGAGAGCCAGGACGCACAAGGCTGCCTCTAAGTAGGTCAGGTCAAATAGTATAGAGACCGATAAAATACATCTAGGGAAGAGATTGGGATGGATGGATAGGTCAAACAAACACAAGACATTCACCCAGGAGACCGCTGTTCATGTCCCTCGCGAAACTGGATTGCTGTGGATTTATTCTACCTTAGTTTTGTTGCGTAACTTGCGTACTTAACGGTTTACGTAAACCAGTGGCGGGCCGTGCATTTTATACCTGGGCCTACTGTGTTGTCCTACTACAGTTGAATAACCTAATTATGAGCCACAGCTACGGTTGTTTGTTTCTAGGGGTGTAATAATACACGTATTCATATTAAACCGTTCGGTATGAGGCTTACAAACCGAACAATACGTTTGAATAATACTAGTACATTTGGAAAATGCAGAAGCTGAAATTGTGGGAAATATAATGTTTTCGGTGGACTGCGCTCACGTAGGAGACAACGGAATGTGTGACCTCTCAACCCGGAACTAAAAAAAACAGCTGAGGCTACGCTAAACTAGCTTAACGGGAAAACAACCGCGGCAAACCCCTTCGTCATTAACGGACAAGTCAGAATCAATGTTATTAACACAAGAACAAGAATAAACTCGCATGAACTAGTCACATATATTTATATGACAACAAAGCATGACAAATCAATCCAGCAACAGTGCAGCGCTAACACGCGTATTCCGCCGCACACTGAAGAGCACGAGCCATTCAACTATTATTCACATCAGAGGGAACAATATTCACCATATCATAAAAAACGACACCATAGAAAATCTAACTAGTAACGCTACTGCAGATGTAAAAACACAAACGCACTTCACTTACCACAGCTGCTGTTCACTTAAAGACAAAGTCCATCCTCCTTTCTTTATTAACAAAGAGTTTAATACCGCGGTTGTACAGAACATCGGTTCAGTTCAGTTCCAGTCAGAGGTCCTCCTGCGATCGTGTTCGTTGAGTTGTAGATCCACTCGGGTCTCTCCAAAAGTTTCATTTTTAGCCATAAAATGTGCAACGCTTCTCTGCCTCTGTCAGCCAGAAATACCGTTAGTGCAAATGCTTTTCCATGCTATATGTGGGGTTGACCGACCTTTTGATACGATGTCCAGTTTTCCTGGTCTTGAGAAATCCGTTTCTCCTCCTCCTTCAGCCATGTTTCAACGTGAACTCTTACTAAACACTAAGATCTGCTAGCTAGCTTTCTGTTTGACAAAAGTCACGCTGGCCCACTGACCAATCACGGCGCACATTAATGCAGACGTACTTAGCAGGCTACCTGGGTATCAGTGGCACGTCAAAGAATACGCCCAACATGTCAAACTAAAGATCTGATTGGTTAAAGACTATGACAATCAACAATATTGTCCCCATATACTTTAATCTGCAAAGTCTACCTAGAGGGCATCGGGCCTCTCTTCTTACATAGAGACATAGAGGCTGAATCTGATTGGATAAAAGCTCTCCTTAAAACAAGCTGTGCTGGAAGCAGAGCAACAGAGGAAGACAGGAGCTGTGCAATGAGAAAATAAGCTAATGGGAAAAAAATGATAATACATGTAGTGTATTTGTGAATAATTATTAAATTATAAAATAGCTATAACTTTGTGATTCTGTTTAGGCCAGCAGAGAAGGCTTAGTTGGCCCTGACGGCCCACCACTGATGTAAACACATAAGTTGCTTATAATATGTACTTATTTTATGAAACAAACTTATTTTATGTAACAAACAAGCTTATTTTACGGAACAAACTAACTTATTCTACGTAACAAACTAGCTTATTTTACATAACTAACAAGCTTATTTTACATAACTAACAAGCTTATTTTACGTAACAAGCTTATTTTACGTAATAAACTTATTCTACATAACAAACAAGCTTATTTTACGTAACAAGCTTATTTTGCGTAACAAGTTTATTTTATGTAACATACTGACTGTGCAATAAAAAAAACTGTATATATAATATTTTATTTTATTTGTAGTTATATTTAGTTATTGTGGATCTTTGTACTTTTTTTTACTTAGTTGATATTCTTTACTGTTTATTACTTATTTATAATACTTGCTGCTTTTGTTTCTTTTTTACCATGTACCTTGTTTGCACTGTCCACTTTGCTGCTGTGATCCTGTAAATTTCCCCACTGCGGGACTAATAAAGGATTATCTTATTTTATCTTAATCTACATAACAAACAAGCTTATTTTACATAACAAGCTTATTTTATGTAAAAAATAAATTATTTCCACAAACAAACAAGCTTATTTTACATAACAAGCTTATTTTATGTAAAAAATAAATTATTTCCACAAACAAACAAGCTTATTTTACATAACCAACTTATTCTACATAACAAACAAGCTTATTTTACGTATCAAACATTCTTATTTTACCTAACAAACATACTTATTTGAACCCAAACTACAATGTTGTCCAAGTAGTTTTGTTGCCTAAACAGGTTCTGTAATGCTTGTGCAGGGACACTGATCATTCGTGTTAATGGACATTCGTAGGAGAACACATTAAAAATGTAAACTAACTTATCATAAGATATCATACGAACCATTGTATGGGGATACACTGAGCCAATTGATACCAAACTTTATTGCGATACTTCATTATTCATAAAATCCGTAAACTCATCTTTTTATTTCGCTTTTATTGTAGCCACTGTTTTTTTCCCTTCTATTATATTAAACTGAATAGTGTTTTGGACTTTGAGAATGTTGGTCAGAGAGAAGAAGCAATTTGGTTATGTCCCCGTGGGCCCTGGGAGCTTGTGATGGCCATTTTTATAGAACAATCAAATAACCCATTAATTGAGAAAATATGTAGATTGACTGATCATAATAAAATTATCGTTGGCTGCATCCCTAAATGCCCTAGAGTGCTAAGTAATATATATTGACATGGCAAACACGAGCACAACAGTCATGATAAAAAAAAGAATAAATTAAGGAAAAGATCAATGTGAAAAGACGGCTTTAAAAACTCAGAGCTCTGTGAGCAGCATAATCTCACTCCAGTCTTTCCTTCACTCTGCTGACAAAGAGCGCGAGGAGAAAGCAGCCACAGGGTACTTTGTTTCTCTTGAAACCCCAAACCGCAGCATTGATGAGGACCTGAGATGTAGCGCTCACTGGGGGAACAAAGACATTTTATTGGAGTCTGTCCCTGCAGGGAGTTTCTGGCCTTTTACAGAGGCTGAGCCGCCTGAGCTGTCCCTGTCGCTCCCCGGTGTGGTGGGATTACAGGGTGAAGACCCATCTGCCCTGCTGGAGCGAGCTGTGGAGGTCAAGCACCCCCCCCCCCCCCTTTACATTCCTCTGCAGCACAATGTGTCTTCAAGCAATACTGTCACTGAAAGATGCAAACACATATCACAGGTGTCCCAGGCAAACTGGTATCCCTGACTTCCTGAAGCTTTACCTTATTGTATTATTTTATCACTAATAAAAAAAATGTTAAGGTAACAATCTAACAACCAATATCCTGTGCAGAGAACCTTTTACATTTACTCTGTTGAACACAGAGCTGGAAAAAAAGTCCTGTGGTTCACAGGAAGTGATGTGTTTTTACATTTGTAATGAATCGGAGAGGGAAATGTGTAGTTAGCATGAGCATCAATAACTGCGTGGGAAAAGGACAAAGAAAAAACAAAAAAACATCCGCAGAAAAGAAATATTTCATTTTGTCACCTTCGGCTGGTGGAGCGTCCATACCGCACAATATCATTTAGCCAGTCTGCAGCGTCTCACCGGATGTTGCAGTTTTGCTCTTACAGACAGATGTGTTTTTACAGTGAAGCTTTTTGCCCGTGCTGCTTTAAGGCCTTGCCAATTTGCTTTCCCTGCTTTCACAGGCCTTCGTGTCTTTCCATCTGTTATATGACTTATTAGCAGAGAATTGTTGGCCCTTGTGAGCCAGAACACCCAGAACTGACATTTAGGGATGATTTGTTTAGCTTGAAGTGATCAGAAGAAAGGGGTCACCAACCGGTGATCCTTCACTCATCAAACAAAGATGAACTGAAACTGTAAGCGTCTGCCACAGGACTGAATCCAGCAGGTGTTTAACTCCAGCAGACAGAAAGCTCAAACATTTCAGTGGTCTCTAATCTTCTATTGTTCCTGACGTTTGTATTTTCTTCTCTCTTTCTCCTGAATACAGTCCAAATCTTTGAGTTTGCCAAACTGGCAAGTCGAAATCCATCCGATCCAATTTGGACCCAGCCTGTGTGTCTGCGTTCCTAAGCTACGGCTCAGCTCTGCTATCTGTACAAGATTAGTTATATCCCCTTTTTCTTTGTCTTCTTCCTCTCTTTATTACTCCCTCTATAAGGTGAACCGAGGGTCTGAGAAAAACAGAGTCTGAGAAGGAGGCCTTGCTGGTCAGGAGAGACCACTAGAATTTAGCTTATATAAAACTGTGGGAGTTTTTACAAAGAGCTTTACTGGTCCCTTGTGAGGGAACATCAACCGGTATATGAGTCAAATCATAAAATCCAACGCGGTTACGTATGAATCAATGGTTTCCCACGATTGCAAAATCCCAAAACGTGCAAATTCCGCTTGCACGCTTGGCTGACTCTGCCCACCGCGGTGGACATTGCCTCCGTCACGAAATGTGTGACTCTTCCCCGGAGCTGTTGGGACTCGATCATCTCGATAGGCAAGGCAGGAGGTGGCCGTGCTGTTTGTGGTGCGGTGTGTTAATGTTGCGTGCTATCCAGGGTCTCTGTGGGGGAGCTTCTGCCATCAGTGATCAGATCCGCTCACCGTGCAGAGAAATGAGCACTCAAGAGTTTTCGGATCTAATTTACAGGTCCTAATTGTACTCTCCAAATGATGCGTCGTAAATAACATGGCAGAGCGAATGTTGGTCTGTGCATTACACAGTAGTCTGTCAAAAGAACCCCAGTCTGACTGGCATCATCTGCCAGTCAGTGTGTGTTTTTTTTGTTCTCTGTTTATTCTTCAGAGCAATACTACATTATAATTTCATCGTGTTATTGCCATGTAGCCACAGTGTTGATGGAGAAATAGTTTTTTCTTCTTCTGTGAATTAAAAAGCTGGCTGCATACCAAGCTGAAACTAGAGAGCAATCCTATACCTCTAGAGCAGGGGTATTCAATCACAATTCCAAAAGGTCCAGACTGAGAAAAGAAACCTCGTAGTAGTAACATCTGTGTAGTCAACAACTGTCAAATCAAATAAGGAAAGTACACATCAATTCTATTTTAACAATTATTATTCTCAGTTTTGAAATTTAACCGGATGGATTATAAATAATAATTTTATCCTAATTTTAGTTTAGTGTGTTAGCATGCTAACATTAGCTAATTAGCACTAAACACAAGTAGTATATTATTTGGCAGGCGGCAACCTCCGGGTCTGAAGAGTGAAGCCGATGCGGGAGAGCCTTAAACTTAAGCATTCTCTCTAATGGCCAGCAAAAGGACATCAGAAGTCTGGTTGTATGCAAGTCTTTAAGAAAATGACTCTACTTCTCACTTAATTTATTACCTCCGTAAACAAATGTTTATGGTCTCAAGTCTTCAATACAGCATGATATTCATTTAGTAAATTATGGTCCCACTTAGAGTCAAATAGACCATAAAGCAGAGTATGCTTTAGGGCGGGGCTACACGGTGATTGACAGGTAACTACCACGATGTTGTCCGTATTTTTGTCTTACAACTTTAACCCTTTCACAGTGTTTTTAGTTGATAAAAGTGAATTGTAATGTTCTGGTCTCCTAAAAATATCTCATTCAGCGCTTGGTTGTACTTCGCTCCATTCTCTTGTGTCACTTCTGGTTGCAAAAAACAAACAAAATGGTGACGGCTAAACACCAAGTTGGCCACAACCAAAAATGCCAAATTTGAGGCATCAAAATCATAGTCCAAAAAAACAAATGGGTAACATCACAATGACTACGTCCACTTCTTATTTACAGTCTTTGGCATTTGGTAAGGTAAGTATTTTGACTTTGTAGTAAAAAGTCACCAAAGATAAGATTAATCCACAAGGGAACTTCAATATCTGTTGCAAATTGATGATGATTGATCAAACAGTTGTTTACACTGGCTAGCAGACAGACAGACGGTCCGACATTGCCATCTTAGAGCCGTGCTGCAAGCAAATCCTGGATGCACGCCTGGATCTGGATGCAAAACAAAGTCTAATCACACGTACCTTTCTTTGCCCATGACACAAATTTCCATCGATCTCACTGAAATCTACGGACATTTTTGAGATACTCTGCTAAATGAGAGATAAACAGAAAGCAGGAATAAAATAGAAACTTGAATTGAGTTCATTTTATTGTTTGAATTCTTCGACTTATCTGTCTGTTTTTAAGGAAATTATAATTAGAAAGTCTTCTACCTCTGATATATTTTGCCAAAGGGGAAAGTTCATGTTAAGTAGCAGAAAACGTGTCTGTTATTTGTCATGTCAGTCCTGAGTGTTGACTTTACAAAACCAAAATAATTCACCTAATAAAGTTGTTTTTCTGACTTTTCCCGACTACCATGGCAACCACCTAATATCCTGAAAGAACTTCATCAGACAGTGATATTTCCTCTCTGGTTTGTCAAAACCTGCCTTTTTTTTGTCGTCTTTCAGCCACCCTCCCTTTCTCTGTATAAATCCCAGTGTTTACTTCGCTTCAGAAAGGGACTAAACAGGAGCTGTATGTTGTGTCCTGAGTGGAGTCGGGTTCAGAGGAACCTGGAAGCACTATGAGGAGGTGCCTGATGAAGACCTTTGGCCATTGCACGACTTTGGTTTCAGGTCAGGCTGTGGACACACGCTGCCAGGAGCTGAATGGCACCCCGACCTCCTCTAGAGACATAAGGTCAGGGGGCAGCTACATCAATACAGCCTCCTAACCTCCCCTCTTGACCCCTGGAGCACCTCATGTCTCCTCTTTACCTTGGCCATCAGGGCCACGGCACTTGGCGGAGCTGCACATGTTACAGGTGTCATTAACAGAGAGATGGATAGATGACCAGACATACAAGCAGTCACCTATCTCCCGCTGTTGGCAACTTTGTTTCTTTTCAGTGGCTGTGACCCTCAGCAGGGTCGGCCTGATTTAGGGGTTGACTCTTTCTTTCAAGCCTCAGGGGACCAGGCTGCAAGTCAGGCTTTATTGCAGCAAAATGGATGGGCCGGGTACCTGCTGTGGCCTGTCGTTAGCCCCAAGACAGTCTTATCAGCTTAGACTCAATCTTGGCTCTCAGCTACAGAGGATTACATTTGCAGCTACTCCGGTCTTCCTCTGTTCCCCCTGCTGCAGCAAAATGTCCCCCGCTGTGGGGAGCCGGAGCGCAAAGAAGCATTTTCACAAAGGATCCTGGTGAGGCAAAGTGAGAGACCTGCATGGGATTATCTAGTCCCATTCAGGAGTTGTTTGTAAGCACGAAACAAGACATCACCTCTTAAGTGTTACTCATCCCCGTTCTTTGCCGCGACTTTACAGGAAACAGATTAACTGCAGTCATTTCAGGCTTTGATTTGACGTTTTGTGAAAGTGGGCAAAGCAGCGCACTCTGAGCGCTTTTCCCCGTGCTCTTTGAAGATACGGAGACACATTGAAATTTGCAACGCATATTGTTGGAAAACCGATGACTGCGACTCACGCACTGACTAGTTACAAAAGAGGGTGACAATCTGCTAACAAGCTCCCTCCATCCCGTCCATATTCTAATTCTATAACGGTCCGCAAAGCTGCTTTTGAAGAGCCACACATCAGTTTCTAAAAGTTGCAAATAAGATACAAAGTGCTAAAACAGATCGAAACAATTAAAAATGTGGTCAAATAAATAAGAAAAAGTACAAAACAGAATAAAACAATAAAGACACATATCTTAAAGGATGAACTATTTTTGGAGTGCTGTTGGACTCTATTGTCCCGCAATGTAATGCACAACAGAAATGGAGCGGCTACTCACAGCTGGAAAAGATTTAAACAAAGTGTGGACAATGGTGAGACGGCTCCGGGAACATCTCGGAGGAAAAAAACAAGTTTGATTTTGCAGTGCTTCCTCTTTGCTATGTTCCCAAATTCAAAACTCCACTTGTACAAAACAGTAAAATAAATGTTGATTTCTTATGTACTAACGGTTAAAATATGACTATGTGACTATGAACATTTGCACATGCTTTTCACTTTACAGGATTAGTACAGTTCACAGCTCTGGAGTTTCACCCAAAATGGCTGCCAGCACATGGTGAACATGCAGCTTCTCTGTGGCCTTGATTCTGACAATTATGATGTTCTCACACGAATGCTTGGTTTCTGACGTCTCCTTCGGGGCCTAAAAAAACTAAAACAGAATCTGTTAATAATTTCCAAAATGTAACAAAAATAAAATGACAATAAAACACTATCCTAAGAACTCAAACTCACAGAAGCGTGAAACAGTGGTGCCCTGCTCTTTGAAGGAGGAGCGAGCGTCACATTTCAAATGCTTTAGGTCGTTTTTTCAACAGCTCCAAATGTTCAGCCCATTCCCATGGAACAGAGACAGAATTCAACAGACACGTCTTGGGCTTTAATCCATTCTGGTTCATTTTCTTTGGCCAAACATCTCGCAGGCTCATGATAACACAGTGCCAGCCAGCTCTGGTGTGACGTTGTGTTGTACAATCGACCCACAAGTTGTTCCTGTTTGTTTGGAGAGGCTTTGTCTGTTTTCCATTTTCCTTCTCTTTCCACGAGCGTAAGAGGTCTACGTTTCAGATAGTGCTGAGATGCTTTCCTTACACTGACGTAATAACTGGGTAAGTACACAGCCTGTTGGAGTGACAAGTGTTGAGCTGTTAGTGTTTCTTGTCTGCTCATCATACTTTCCCCACAGCTGAAGAGAAGAGATCCAAACTTTATGCAAACCAAAGACTGAATAATAGAGAACATTGCAGAAAGACAATAGGCTGTAAATAAATAAGAAATAGATATATTTATTGGATCATTAAGACACAAATGTCCAGCTTTGTTTTTACAGTGTATTCTGAGTCGCTTATTAAAAAAAGCATCTTTTATTAGATTTTAAAGAATGATCATCGACAAATGAAATGTATTGGTTACCACAATTTCACAATCAACTTACTAGCAATCAAGCAACCAGCTCCGCTCGCATCGGTCCCACAATGCACGAGCTGTCAGCACACTGACGGATAGCTGTTTGAACGAGATCTTCCATAATTAGTGCGATCCCACAGAAGAATTGCTGCGAGCGAAACACGCTGAAGACCAATAATCAGTTTGCATGCCGTAAACAGCTGTCAATCAATTGCGCAAAACAAAAAGGCATTTGAGGTGGTGTGTTCTAAACACTTGCAGCTCATTTTCAGCTTATCCAAGTACGGATTGTTTGACTTCACAGGAATGTGGACATCGTTTTAGCAAATGTGCTATACAGCAAGCTGCCCCAAACAATTTATAATTTATGATCACAGACTGATTATTCTCGCCTCTATTTGTGGGAACAGATGAAAGACAGAAAGACAGAGGTAGGGTTCGGCGGATCATTGAGAACACTGCCTAAGAAACTAAACAAAGCAAGCTAGCGAACAACAAAGCAGCGCCACGGGGTACAAAACTGCACAACACATCCTTCTATTCACATCCTGCAAATTCCTGCAATTTCTAAACAAGACAGAACAAGACGCATCAAAGTACCAGGATCAAGAAAACGAGTACAGGAAATGAAAAATATTGAATTAACCTTGATGTTTTTGGAAATAGGCAAAACATATCACTCCATCTTTGGGCTTGATTCATGAAAATAATTTTTTAGGACTCAATGAAAGCAGCAGTGTTCTCTAGAAACCCACTGTACATTACCTGCCATAGAATGCCGCTGGGACAACGTATTTTCGTCTGCCAACCACGGAAGTTAACATCGCCCTGGTTCCCTCGTGAAGAAGTCAATGGCATTCTCCCAATAGATTCTGGATTATGTCAGAAAATAAACTCAGGGACAAATGCAAATTTGATAATAGTACATTTTGTTCAGCAAGATGATTCTCAAAAATCCACACCACTTTAATGATTTTTCAAGCATCAAACTACCAGGAAAAACTTAACGTTGGAACGATGATTTTTTTGGAGGGATATGTTGTATGATGTATTTTATATTGTAGAACAAAACTTTAAAATCTCTTAAGCTTGTATTAACCACAGACCTTAATTCAGGCATCAAACCAAAAACTCATTAAAAAAACCTATTGACTTGAGATAAGGGAACCGGAAGTGCAATAATGCTGACTCACTCCTGGGGCACTCTAATTGAGGTGAATCTTCACCGTCCTCACAAACGATTCTCTATGCATCTCAATGTATTACATCCTCAACTTTATATATCACTACACATGGCTACTTTTTCATCAATCAAGCATTTTAAATAAATCTGAACTCAGTCTATGATATAAAAAGATGCATCTAACCAGTATCTGTGTGAGCCACCTCAATGCATAAACATAAAAAAAAACATAAATCCTTCTGCAGTGCATCACACGTGTACTGTATTCTACAAAAATATGTTTTTCACATAGCAGCTGTGGCTGACAGGGCACTGACAGCACACTGCCTATGGCATTTTGCACTGCATAAATTAGCTTAAGCGGCTAGCAGACTTTTCCTCACTCATGGCTCTTCTACTCTTACTTGGTTTAAGCCACTGAGTCTCACAACAGAACAACACCACAGTTGGATTTCAGCTTGCATGCGCGTTTCTTTTTTCTGCTGAGCGTTGTTGAAACAGAGCGGCTAACATTGGTAGCGAGAGCAAGACGTTAGAGGAGTGTATTTAATCTCCACCCTCGCTAAAAGAGGAGAGAAACAAGCGTGGTAGTGAATGAGAGCAAAGGACAGTTAAGACTCCCACAGAGTCACTGCACCGATACAGAATCCTTTACGTCCGCACCGCGATGCATCGTAGAATCGAGACATTCCCACACCTCTACCTGCCATGGTGGAGCATTTAGCAATGGAGAGACCAAAAACGTGAGTGACTATTGGACTGACACTCACCAGTTGGCCAGAAAACACGACTCTAAATGAATGATCATGTTGCTCCATAACTGCTGGGTGTGTCAATAAGTTAACTGCTAACAAGTTTGTCGTCTCAACATTGTGTTCACAACTTGTTTCTGCTGCCCACAAGTGGCCAAAAAAACATAAAAAGGTTGAGTTGAGCTGAGTACGGTAAGTATTTTTCAGCCCCAATTTGTAATAAATGTACACTTGTATTTATACTAAAATGGTTTCTTCATGACATTTTTTTTGAAAGTCTGAAAAAGAAGTGTCTGCTTCTGATGACCTATCCTGCATGACAAGTCTTGCTTTTAGTAACTTAAGAGTGCTGTTTTACTTTACTTTAGCAAACCTTGACCTGCATGGGGAACTCAACTATCAGCTAGCAAGATGGCACAAGGATGACATTGTGCAGGTGTTCCATCTCTTATTCTCTCCTCCCCAGTATGAATCATCCCACCGCACACGCGTGCAACCAGACAGACGGCTGAGCCATGCGGCTCTCTTCCGCTAAATGCTCCCACTGTCCCGCCCTGGGAGGACTGAGGCAGTGCGGCTGAGGACTAAAATAAAAGTCAACTCTTTCTCCCCTGACCACCGATGGAACCACAGGCCCTTTTGCATGCCGTATAAATGTTTTGACAAGAGGAGGCCAACGTGCTCTCTCCTCTCACACTTATTAAAATCGTAATCGTCCGTCACTAAATGTGTGTAACGATGAGCAATACCTCGGGGCAAAATGGAGTTGTTTGTTTATTTGACTCCCAGCTCCAAAATGTGCAGCGGAAAGCCCTGTCACAGCTCAGGGGCTATTGAGATGGAGGTTGGAGATTCAAAATATACTGACCTCATATTTGATTTGTGCTGACCATAAGCAGGCATACAAATCACAGCCTGAAGTCAACAAACGGATATCTGGGTATATATGTGTCTCTCTGTGCTGCGCACCTTTATTGCTTTATAGATGTATTGAAAGAGCTAAGATAACGAGGAGGAGATCTGTATGATGGTGAAATGTTGCCTGAACTCAGATATGCTGTGGCCCCTGGGTGCCCCGAGGGCATCTTGGCTCTTTGATGTCCCCCACGCCTTCTGTTTGCCTTGGTGGGTGGGGAAAATACAAAACCACCCCAGGGGTGGTTTGGAGCAACAACACTAAGACGCTGTTGGTTTTCAAATTTCAGATCGTACTGGCCGCCACGAATTCCAGCTAGAAATCCAAAACAAGCGAGTCCTTCATTAATGTATAATAACCTTTAAATGGTGTGGTTCGAAATATTTGACCACACTACATTCTAAGAGAGCTGTATTCTGGTGTACTCTGGTGAACTTTTAAAGTCATCGCTTTCAAGTCATCGCTTTTCAAGGTTGAAGTTAAAACTCAGGTTTTCAAATCAATAAAAAAGTTCTCTATGAAAAGATTTTAATATGACTTGAGAAAAAATGTTTTTGAAGATTAAATGTTTCCGTTTTCTGGTGAGAGTTTTGAATCCAGGCAGAAAAAACAATCTATTTAGGTAACGGACTACCAGACTACCGGTACCGGTAAGGATGCACCGGTACCCATATCGAATATCGGGCCCATGTGGACTCACCGAGCAGGATCGGGTATCGGTGACAAGGGGGCCGTTCTTTTCAATTCAATTATGTTATGTAGATTACTATTTCAGTTTTGACCAATTTGGTGCTGCATTAAAAAGGTTTACACTTGAATTGTAATTTCTGTTGATTTTGAAGATTTTTGTTGCTGGCGCTCGATTTATTCAAAAATAAATCTAAATTTGTTACATTTTGTTTTTAAAAAGTTAGGAAAGAAATGTTTAAGTGAAGACGTCTGGTGTTGCCACATGACAGAATGATCCTTCCAGACATCCAAAGCCCAGCTATCGCTATGGAGTGATAGACCGGTGCATCCCTAATAATCACAGGTTTCAGCCCAGGGTAAGACGTTTATTTTATCTTGTGTCTCGCCTCGCTGACCTCTCTCATTCTTTACTGATTAGAGTCAAAGCAAGAATCATCAAAAAAGACAGTGTTTCACTGTAGCAATATCCTTATAATCCAAATTGCTCAGAGTTCACCACGTACCCTGCAGTCCCCCTAAACCCTGTCTGTTTTTCTGGTTAAAATCCGTCTGTCAGTCAATGGTTATTTATGGCGCTGCTGAACTGCGTGCTGGATAATTAATAATAGTCTGATTCATCCCCGTCCAAATGTACATGGTCTGCTCTGAGGGAGGACACAGCACAGCTCAGCACAGAAAATCCCCAGAGATTTAGTGCTCCCTGACTCCGAGTGCAGCCTGCAGGAGCACAGCAGCCCACAGTGCTCCTCCTGGAATAATTACCCCATCACATTTTTGTCAAAGGGAGACAGATTGGTCACAGGACATACCTCACATGTTGTTATTGTGTGATAAGAGTAAAAAGGTTGAGGCTGTGTGCAGAAGTAATGTTTGGACCAACACCATTCCAACGCTACAAATATAAATCTACAGATAAACCGTTTTGTAAATCTAGGTTTCTTTTCGATTTTTGTCTTGTCTCAATGTCACTCCGAAATGTCTGGAGAGGAACTTAAATAAATGAGTGGACATGAGAACAGATTCCATTACCATGTTGAAAAAGACCCAAAATGCTTCTTTCTACCCAGAAGTCACTGGGGAGCTGAGAGACGGACACCACGCCTGTCTTTGGCAGCACGATGGCGGATCTGGTCTATATCTCCGCCACTGCTGCAGGTCATATTCAGACGTGACCTCTTCACTTTCCTGCAGCTGGTCCCTTAAACGCCAGGTCGGGCGTTAGGTGATACCTCTTTCTGTTGGAGGAAAATACAAATGGAGGAAAAGAATCTCGGAGAACAGCTTCGGAGGGACCGTATTAAAAAGCAGGGATGGTAAAGAGTGGAAAGATGTCTGGCTCTGAGGTAGACTAGAGGTGAAGCGTTTTTACAGATTGTAAAAGTATTTGCTACCCGCAACCTTTATTTCAGAGGAGCGCTCTCATGTATCTCAGGTATTGGGACCAATAATGCTGCAGCCTGAATATTATTCTCAACAATGGTGTCAGGGGACGGTTTTGTCTATTCATCGAACTCCTAACTGCTTTCCCACAAGATTTAAACCTGTTCCTGGTGATTTTTACATTTAGGTATCCAGGTCCGCTTTTCTCAGGACTGCACTACATCATAGAGCTGCACATGTTCACACTTGGGAGCTGCCCAGCAGGACTGGAGCAGTTGGAGTTAAATACCTTACCAAGGACAATGTATGATGAGTACTTGCTGTGGAAGGAGAGAGTTCTTAGTGAGACAGTTCAGGACTCCGAAGCAGAGCCCTGTCAAAAACCGCACTTGTCAAACCCTAAACTAATACCTCCATGGGAATTGATTTTCTCAATAAAAAAGGCCATGATTTATCACAAAAATCTGAGCTCCCACCATGAAATCAAATATTTTGAAATGAATACCTTTATAACACTCTCAAACTGACTGCAGCTCCAAAAACGCATATGGTACCAATAGCTATTGTTTTTCCAGTTCTAATTTCGTTCTGACTTGGCTGCGTTTCTAGTAGAGGAAAAAAGGCCAGAAATGTTCCTAAAATATCCAAAAGGTTTCCAAGACAATCAGTGTTCATGATCCATTGGAACTATGGTTCAAATCTGACGCTGACCCAGCCTGATATACAGACTGAACGGACATTTCTAGAATTATTTCACAAGATCCGAGACGTGGATGGTCAGAGGTCTGGAACCAAGGACAACACTTAATAATAATCGAATACTTTTCTCCATGACTTCAGCTGCCTAAACATGCCAAACTGACATGAGCCAACCAACCCCTTCACTGACTTCTAGGATGCATTTAATCCACGTAAGAAGTTAAGAAGTAAGAGTTCTGACACTCTAGGGAATTCACAGCAAGACCCTCTATGAACCAATTAACCCAACCTCAATCCCAGCATACCATCCATTCTGGGTGTATTGCTCGGGACCCAAGGGAGTGCTTTGTCGAAGTGGGGGCAATTTGGACACACGACACGTTATATCAATAAACTTTGAATAGACAAGCGAACAACGCTGTGTGTAGCAGCGGGGGCGGCGCTGCAGGGCTCTGCAGTCCAGCATGTCGTCCGCATGACTGGCAGACTGTGGCTCAATGTCTGCAGTTGACTTTACAACTGAACTCTTCCCTGAAGTCCACACGAGCGGATAGCCAACTAGATGTAGAATCGAACCAAAGTCTTAATTAACCTCTGTGAATGTGCTTGAGCGGCGACTTGGGTGGGTAAGACTGTATTTCCCTGGTGTAAAAGTTGATACTAACTTATAACACTAATACCGTTACCGCCAGCAAAATACCTCTGCTCACTAAATCCATGCGCTACTTTAAACCGCAGTGGTCATGTCAAAGCAAGCGACGAATACTAATATTTGAATATTACCTCCGCTATGTGTATTTCACTGCGAGTAACCCTGACTTAGTGTATTTTTCGGGGGCAGATTTAGTGATTTGAGGGCCCCAGGCAAACGCCGTCTTGCTGTACTGTTCACCCTTTCTCTAACTGGGACTGTTGGTATTGGCAGTGGTAGAAAGGGGCTACTACTTTTTCTATAATAAAACTATACACTATCAATAGTGAACCTAACGGTGAACCACATGGTAAAAGTCCTGCAAACACTGCTTTCCTTTAAAGCAGCCAGAATCAATAACAATAATTACCACTACTTGTATGTGAAAGAGGTTGCTGTGGCTCTACAGACTTTATAAGCATTCAGCTCATTGTTTTAGTTTTACAGCTTGCAACTTCAGATTCTCATCAGTATCTTTTTCCACCAATAAAGCTCTCAGTGTCTGAGTGTACGCTACATACACACCAGACAGCAGACAGTCAAAGTTAGCTAGCGAGGGAACATAGTGGAAGGATCACTTTGCGAAAGAGCCAGATATTTTTTTGGGGGGGTCGGTGGAAACCAAATATGGAGCGAAACGGAGAGAGTAAATACTAGATACTTACATTCACAGAGACGCAGCTCCAAATAACTGCTAATGGTGCTCCGTGTAAATGAGCGTCCGTTTGCCAAGTTGGCCAACTTTATGAGGCAATAATATGTCAGTGCTGTGTTCACAGCTTGTTTCCTAAAGGTTATTAAAGGTTTACAATATGTCAAGTCTTAATGTTGATAGCTTAATTTGCAACCGGGGACCAGTCATTGCTCGTCCAGTTTCACATAGATGACTGGATATTCTCTTTGGAACATTCCTTGCCCGTAAACCATTTTTCTCACTCACACTTAGTATCTAAATCTATTGCTGATCACAGCAAAGAGCAGGAATACTGAACAGGCCTCTGATTTGTCAATCGTTGCTCACACTGTATGGACTGAATTCAAGGGAGCACAATGGAGGTGTGATGAAGCTGACAGGAATTGGCTGTGAAAATGTGGAGCAGGAAGAGGACTATAAAATGTAGTGCCAACGGATGACCTGCTGAAAAGGCATTCACACTTTACAGGCGGGACACTCGGAAAGCTCAGAAGGCCATTGTTTGTCTGTGAGAGAAATTTAGACTTTAATGGGTTGCAAAAATTGTTGCTCCTTCTTACAGACCAGATGTCATTAATGTTTGTACACGTCATGGATTGGGAGGCAGCTTTAAATAACCAAGTGGAAGTGTCGGTTTCAGTTGAGTTCTATGGTGGAAACCTTATGGCGACGGGATCAAATTGATCCCTATAAGTTGTATTATTATAACCGAATGTTTTAATTTTTTTATTTCTCGTGCAGATTACCATCTTATTGACATTTGTACATTCATTAGATGTTAATATAGAGCAGCTGTTTAATCCTTTGAAATTACTGTAAAAATTGAATTACTGTTCTTCAAATAAACTATAATACAGTGCAGTATACTGTGTAACAATATAGCTTACTGTGGTTCAAATTACAGTAACCTAAAACCATATTGTGCTGTTTGCAAATACAGAAACATCAGTAGTGCATATAGGCTACTAAGCTACAGCTTGGCTCTAGTTTCAGTGCATTTCTACATGTTTAACA
Organism: Pholis gunnellus; assembly: GCF_910591455.1. Taxonomy (NCBI): domain Eukaryota; kingdom Metazoa; phylum Chordata; class Actinopteri; order Perciformes; family Pholidae; genus Pholis; species Pholis gunnellus. The sequence continues at coordinate 23,542,913 of NC_136540.1, forward strand.
GGCCTAAAAACAAACTGTATCAATACTGGACTGGGAGCAGAGTATTCATAAAATACAGTATCATGGGAGTAAAGTTTAAAAAGATTAGAATAGTAATGCGTAGTTTAACATTTTGTTACTGTTTATTTATTTATTCAATTATCATTATTGTCATTATTACTTTTTAAAATGATTATAAGCCCTCTCAAAGACCTCTCTACTTGACCATACCCGGTTGAGATGAACTCTGTGAATGAGTTGTGTGTGGAGGGGTGTGAAGGAGGGTGGGTGGGCGTCGAGAGTGTGGAGGTGGAGGGAGAGAGGAGGAGAGTGAAGATGGATGAATGAATTAATGAAGTATGAGACAGGAGAAGAGAAAAAAAGGTAAAAGGAGCTGACCTGAAGAAATGGGGTTAAGTTATTGTACATTTTTGACAACTGATGCCTCACATAAAAATGAAAAAGATAGCCATCAAGGCATTTTCATCTCCCCCACCATTTCCTTTAAAGCCAGAGAGCAAACTAAGTTACATACTGACAAGAGATTTTACAGCATACCACATTTGTTACACTGACGATTCTGTTTGTAAAGCCATTCGTTATGGTGTGAGATGCTTGCTTACTCTGCAACCAGAGAGCAATGCCTGCTTTATGCTGGCTCGCCCTTCTCTAGCTGTGGTATGCCCTGCGCCAGCTGTCACTGGAATGACCTCTAATTATCACTGAGCTCCGGGCTTTAATGCCCTTTTGAGTGGGTGTGTGTTTATGCGTGTGTTCCAACTCTCTCCATAACCAACCGAATACCCTCCAGCACGTCGTGGCGACTCTGATCAAGGAGCACTAGTGTGTGTGGGCATATGTGTATACATTATTTGTATGCCTTTGTGTCTGTTTGTGTGTGTATGTGTGGCACATAAAAAGTTAAAGGCAGCTTCAATGCTGTTTACAACAGCGTGGAAAGATTTTTGTGGATTCTCCCACCTGTAACCAAAAACAGAGGCGATGCTGTTTTAATTAAGGATGGGATGTTATGCCCTCCCACACACTGACTGTAGGTGGACACACACACACACACATCCACACTCCCACACATGCTTTCCACTTGTTGACCTGCGGTGCCAGCCTGATCTCGTCTTTCTAGCAGCCCGTAAAGGCAGCCTGCAGTGTGGACGGCCCCTTCACACTCAAGGGTCCCGCTCAGATCTCATTACACTGTATTTATTACAGCTAAGCCCACCCTGTGTTCCCACAGTGGAAAACCCCACTGTTCTCAAGGTATGGCTGAAAAACCATTAACTCCACCTCCGACATCTAATGTTCATAAAACCAGTGAGAGTTGATGAGATACCAGCTGCCCGGATGGAGTTCCTCCACTATATGACCAACGGACGAGGGGTGCCGCAGACCTGGTGGGCCCTCGTCTTATTGCTCACAGCAGGAGCAGCTCAGCTCATAAGGTGGAGAAATGTTTTTGGGAAAAAGAGATATTCTCTGAATGAAATCTCACAGGATGTGAAAACTCCAGCCAAAGCTGGCAGCACTAAATCAAGACAGAGAAGGGCTTCATTAATTACCTGCTTTTTTTTTTTTTTTTACTCCCTGTGTCAACGCTGGTATTTTTAGAGTGAATGTGGAGCAGTTCATTCAACAGCTGTGACCCACCTAGAATGAGCGCTGTTATTAGTTCATGGTCACCTTCCCGGCTCGGTAAACCAGTAACGGCTGGCTGGGGTGTGAAAGTGAGTCAGGCCACACACACACACAGACACACACACACACACACAGAGACACACACACACACACACACCTCTTCGATGTTTACATCCCGCCGTTTCATCCTCAGCTGTATGGATTACAGTCAGAGGCAAAGAAACCGCCTGGTTGAAATATATCGGCCTGTGTGGCACCTCCTGGGAGAGCTCAGATGGCTGATACTCCTCACGCTGATACCGATGCACGATGTGATACTGTTGTTTTCTGCTCTCTGAATGATTTGACGATGAGGTGCGGGAGGCACAAAAAAAGATCTGCTGCATGGAGGGAATTTGGGGGCGGGGAGGCCCCGAACTCTGCGTCCACAAAAATAATAATGGCATGCTTCTTCTGTAGCTCCCTCCGTGTCCAAATCCCAGCCTGCTGCGATCACAGGGGCAAGAAGGAATTCCTGTCTGGAGATGCCAGAAGCTGTCAGCCTGAGCAGCAGTGTTCACTCGCTCCGATCGAACAAGAAGGAGGGACGGTGAGATGGTTCTTCTAGACAGAGGGTAGATGGACTTGTTTGCAGGATTTTGATTGAATCGGGGAAGGTAAACAGCTTGGGTTAGCAATGCAACGAGACAAAAACACACTGAAAAGGGTATTCCACTCCTTTTTCTTATCTTTTTTGTGGGCAACTGTGGCTAAGTGGAGAGCCGGGTCGTCCTTCAATCAGAGGATCAGCGGTTCAACCCCTGGCTCCGCTAGTTGCATGTCGATGTGTCCTTCAGCAAGACACTTAACCCTGAAATTGCTCCCGTAGCTGTGCCTATAGGTGTATGAATGTGATAGAATCTGATTGGCAGGTGTCACTTACCCCCTGCCATCAGTGTGTGAATGGGTGAATAATGACAAGTGGTCGGAAAGACCAAGCCCTATATAAGTATGGTCCATTTACCATAGTGTCTTTTCCCCCTCCAATCTCTTCTTTTTACAATATTTGTTCAGCTTCTCTTCATCTATATTCTGCTTCTTAACTACCTTTTTTCCCCCCATCTTTTGTAAAATGTTCCTCTTCTACCTTCCCACCTTTTCCCCCATTTTAACCATTTTCACCTTCTATCCCTCACCCATTTTCTCGCTTCCCATTCCTTCTTTCAGTCATCTTTCCCTTGTTTCTCCTCCTCTCCCCCTTCTGTTCCCTCTATTGTTTCCTCCCTGCATACCTTTCTCTTGGCTTCCCTTGTTCACTTTCTTTTATATTCATTTCTTCCCTGTCTGCCTTTTCTCTAAACTCTTTCCTTTCCCTCTCATACCTTACTTTCTTCTGCTTCTTCTTCCCTCCTACTGTTGTTTATCCCTTCCCATCTTCTGCCCTCCTTTCTCCCTTATCTTCAATTCCCTCTTTGCCTCTATCGCAGAGCACCGCGGACATCTGAACTCACGTTGTATCTTTGTACCTGTCTCATAAAGTGACAGGCAGACACTGAGGGGGGGGGTTACAGTTGCACACAGAGCTTTATGTGTACACTGTGACAGCTCCTAAATGCTGCTGCCTCTGTAGTGACAGGCCGCTGAGCGCTGCGGTTGATGGGACGCAGTTAAAGTTACAGCGGCAGATGGAAAAGCGTTACAGAGAGGCAGTCAGAGCTACTTCACATGCCCTCTGCATTTGCGCAGCAGAAACATATATATAACGAGGTATTAAAAGCAGAGGGGCGCATATATCTTCTGCTCAAACATATCCTGGGCAACCAGGAAAGGGAGGCTCGTAGCTTTCCCACATTGCACCTGGGTGAATTTTGACCCGACCACACTTGCTCACTCCCCTTCCTTCTTCATTCGTCTTTTGCTTTTGTTTTTTTCCTTTCGCAACCCAGCATCTGACACCTCTGCGCCGCCACCCTGACAGCTGATTTATTACCACGAGGTGCAAAAGGGAGTCCCACCTTGAAGGATGTGTGGCACTGAGGTGATGGGGGGGGGGGGGGGGGGGGGCAGGTAGAGTGGTGTTACACCACAGGCGCTTGCGGTTTGCATTGTTGTCCTACTGCACCGACGTCATTTGACATTCATACCTGCATCATGCCCCGCAAAACCGGCTGATCTCATTACCATTCAGCAGGCGGAAGAATAAATCCTTGGCTGTGTAAGAGTTTATAGGGCTCCCTGGATGTTATTTATCCCTGTAGCCAGAGGGAGATCCCATGTGAGTACAAGGCATTCAGGGGTTAATGTGAAATCCTCCTCATTCCCCTCATACAGCATGATTTATTCCCCCGACTTAAGTTGTAGCACATGTGTCTCGCATGGACAGAGCAGCACATCGGATATGACTGCTGCCCCTGATGCCTTGGGAGTCGTTTGTTAAGGGTCCAGCGGGGTCAAAAATTATTTCTGACCCCACAATCAGCAGAGTCAGTTGAGTTGTTCGTTTCAGTCGTTGTGCACGTTGAACCTTAAAGGGTTCTTTGTGTCGCTTAACAAGCGGGAGGCTTCAACTACAGTACCAATAGCTGGCGAGCTGTGACACTGACAACCATCCAAGCATACACACAGGCAGAATGCGAGCGCCAACAACCGACAGACTGAGAACAGTCATCGGATGTGTTATTTTGTCACCAGATAGTCTGGACTGCAGGCTACAAACCTGTAAGAGCCATCAAGGTGAGCACCAAAGGTTAGCAATCACTATGTCAAAGCCTTGTCGAGGCTTAAAATACACCATTGTCCATGTTGAAGGGTTTATTTTCACCCTCCTTCGCCATTGTTCATGCCCGTCTCCAGTATCCACTTGGCTTCTATTCTTAGCTCCATTGTCGCTGGGATTATGGTGACATGTTGTCTATTGTGGCTCTTACAGCAGCTACAGCATCCGCCGCTGCAGGACAACCACAGGTCAGTCAGTGGAAGTTACAGGTGTCTTTACACGCACTCTGCACCAGGATAATGTTACATGTTGGTTTGACAAAGCTGGCTCACAATGGTGGATAGTGTTTGAAGGAATTAATTAATTTATTAATTAAATAAAGGATATTTACCAGTTTAGTAGTTCACTAATCATTTTAATCATGATTAAAACATTTACTGATGCTTAAAGGAACTGTTCAACAATTTGTAAAACTACGCTTATTTGCTCTCTTGCAGAGAGTTAGACGATAAGATCGATAGCACTCTCATATTTGATAAATATATATGTGTATAAATATATACTATGTATACGTATGCATTATGTACATACAAAATATAACAAGACAGTAACTACTTTTAAGCACACTTTTGGCTCACATTTAGTCGCACCGCACACGGCAGGAAGATGTATACAGAACAGATAAGAAGAAAACTAAATGCTGAATGTGCGATAAACCTCTTTATCTTAAGTCTTTAAGAAGGAAGGTCCCAATTTCCCACTGCGCAAAACACATCAGGAGCCAAAGTCAGGTCACGTCAGTCAGTCAGTCGGTCAGTCGGTCAAGCAGTGTTGCCTCACTGCAGCAATCCTCACTGGAGTGATCAGGTGGAATATGTTCATACTTCAGTTGAACCCATGTCATCTACTGCACACCATCTGGACTTTCTGTGTATTTGTTCACCTGTAATATAATCCTGCCCTGTAACAAACAAGTGAGGAATTCCTCTTCCTGTTTTGGTTAAAGACCCTCGATTGTGCAAAAAGCCAGGCCTGCGCCTCTAGCGCCAAACAACAAACAGAGCACAGGAACTCTGGTTACTAACGTTACACTAGGAAGTTTCAATCTGTTAAAACACATCAGAGTAAGGGGAACGCTGGGGGAAACGTTTATTAGCATTAAGGAGTGACTGACGTTTCTTTTCCTCCTTGCCATTGTCTTCCACTTGCAAAAGCATGATTTTAAACTACTGCTTGAATCATATGTAACGTTTTCCATTCTCTTTAGCGTACAGTTATATACTTAATGTAGGCTATTTCTTTTCTTAGATGCGTGCTGACAATGTAATTCATGTAATGTTTTATCCATCCAGTCCACTAGGGAACCCCTGTATAACTAATCTTGTTTTCTCAGATGGGACTCATGTTGCTACACTACAGACATGCAGGTAAAAGTTCAGCCCGTTTGATGGTCATCTTGAACAAAGTCATGTGTCTTCGCGCTAATTCAGTTAGCCTCAAAACAGCAAAGACGCTGCATTGTTTCCTATGAGGAAGGAGTACCAATTCTGATAATGGAGCCACATATGCCTCCAATAAGAAGTGGCGGGAAATGGGGGTCAGAGGCGACACTGCTAAGGCCGACAAAACATCAGAAGATGGAGATATAAATCTAGCAAAGTCAATATTAGTCAGATAGGAGATATGAGTACTTTGAAAGAGACATCTCTAGATCAATGCGCCGGCCCTCAGGGCTTATAGAGCGGACCCCTCTGTCCGGCCCCACCCTCACTCCTCCTCTCTTTTCCTCTATACCTGCACTCCAGCCTCTATCTCCTCCATCTCATCTGCACCAGTGCTGTTAGGCTACTCCTGCTCGCCCAGCTGCTGGCTCAGGAATCCACATACCGCCTTTTCCTCTGCGCTTCCCCACGCCCCTTGCCAAGTCCCCATTCAGTCCACAAACAACAAATAATTAACCTCGTTTGATGGATGACTCATGAAAATGTCATCCTGTCTGCAGAGCTACTGATGGCTTAATGATATTGGCAGAGTTTTGATCGTGACAGGAAAAAAAAGAAGATATTTACTATGTGCTTGCAGATACTGACTGACAACAGACGCGCTCTCCATTAATTCTACAAGAGCATTTTGGATTTGCAATCACATAAAGTTGGATGGCTTTCGTCTTCTTACTTTTTTAAAGTCTGTAAATAATGTTTTTATTTATGAGCCAGAACTCTGAGCTCCAAATGAGCAAGGTTTTTTTTTTTTTTTTTTTTAAGCTGCATCCAAAACTTTAAATTCTCACTGACAGCTAGGTTTACAGAAACAGGAACAACACTGGGTCACGTTTCACATTTTCGCAGCAGAGAGTACAGTTGAGTCGACCCCGCGCAGCAGAGATTTACTAACCAAACAGAGTGTGCCTGCATTCAGACCTCAGATCAATCTTTGGGTTAAAGTGCTTCCCCAGCCGTTCAGCTGAAGGAAGGTCTTCTCCAGAGAGATGATCCACAGGACGCATTAGTTGTCATGAATTGCTGAAATACTTTTTTACAGTATACGTATGAAAGGAAAAGTCCAGAAAAACTGAGCATTTAAGTTCATTAATTTAAATAATGCTGTTTGATTAACCTTCTGAACTAAAAGAGGGAAGCCTTTGGAGACACTCAACATAACAATGATCATAATACTGAATGATAGCTACGATGTTCTTTCAACTCATAATTAGTTTGATTTATGCATTTCGGCATTCTTGCCAATATTTGAAAGCATAAGTAAAGAGATGAAAGGAAATAAGGGGAAAGAGAGGTAGGACGTCATGTAACAAAGCTGCAAATGAGCTAGCATCGATCATAACGTCAGCAAATGACTCATGATGACATATGACTCTCTACAGTGGGAGAGGACACATCTGTCATGAGAGGTATGGTGAGATATACTATGTTCTCCCTGTTGAGATGCTTCTCATCTTCACAACAGTGTCAAGCCTCCTTTGTCACTAGCATGAAGTCGTAATCCTTTTGTTCTGATGTGGGTAACTAAATCTGACAAACGTTCAAAATAGTCTACAATGAACCTGGATCAGAGCGGCTACAGCAGCCCTCCTCATATATATTCCCCCGTAGCCTTTTAGCTCATCAGTTAACTAATCCTCCCACCTGTTCCAATCATTGATGTTTACGCCATGATATCCTGCATTATAGAAAGAGTAAAGAATCAGTATTTTATACTCCTGGTTGAGGAAGTGGTCAGCTGCTGCTGGCTCAGCCTTGATCGTGCCAACTAACTTTGCTGCAGCACAGTCAAAGCAGCAACCTGAGTCTATCTGATGCATTCCCGAGCTCATTCAAGCATATTGAAGTTAAAGTTACAGTTTGAAACAGTCTCAGTTCAATGCTGCTGCCTCTAAATGACCTACATAAGTAAACAAGCCAAGGCGGACGGACCCAGATCCGGCTTTGCTGCCGCCTTCAACTTGCAGTTGGAGCTCCGGCGGGAGGTGGAGGGCTCCTCCTCCTGCCAGGAGCAGAGCTTCGCCCTCGCTGCTCCGCCGGTGGGAGCCAACACCGACACCACGCTGCTGGAGGCCCGGGCCGTATTGCTGGGTCCGCTGGAGGGAAAGGAGGCACGGGAGAACCAGATCCAGGACTTAGCAGGGAAAACTGTCAGACACCGCTGAAGTAAAATTAGATGTTTTCTGAAGGATCCCCTGGTGCTCGGGAAACACTACCGCTTTTGTCCACAGGGACCGCCAAAATCAACACAACATTGCGAAAATAATGAGAATATGTCAGCGGACGGTGGAAGTGAACCAGATCAGCTGGCAACAGCAATACAGAGAGCTCTGCTCGAACACAATACATCTGTACAGTAACTTTGACACATGGTAAATGAGTGGAAAATGAGCAAAGTGTTCCTTTAATCTAAAATGAGTGACCTTCTGCAGCATGAAAATAAGCACGTTAGCTGATGTTTCTGCAGCCTGGGCCTACATTCACTACATTTGTCATGCAGTGAATAAAGCATGAGCTCTTAGTGTACTGTGCAGTATATGTGGACGAATGGACAAGCATTCTGCACTCCGACCACTTGAATCGGCCTCCTCATTAGACTCTAATCAGACTTTGATATGGCTCAGTGTTGTTTTACAGCGCATGTGTGACTTATGTGTGACTGGTCAGTTACTCAGTGTACACTTACTTTAATGTACTCTTGATAGATTTGAACGATTTCGCCCCTTGCCATCGCAACGTCATTAGACATTATTGTTATGATAACCAGGACAAAATCTTTGGAATGGCAAAGGCAGAGGGAGCGTTTGATTAAATGTATCAATCTCTATTAGGAGGCCATACGTGGAGTCTGTGCTTAATACGTACAGATGGTGAAACGCGGTGCACTGCTGGTGCAAATTAAAGTGACATTTGTCCAACTTATCACTGGAACAGACCGTCTTGTCACTGGAAAGAGAATATTTATGGGGAATATGAGGGAATTTCACGCTTTGAAAAATGTTATTCCTCTGCCAGGCAGTTCAGTACGTGTTGCATGAACTTTGGTTTTATCACCTCTGAATAAGAGCTTTGTGACAGCTGCATGGCACACTGTGCACTATTTCTGATTCGGCCATTTATAACTGAAAAGTATACCTTCGGGTTAGCCACAGGCAACTCATGTTTTCTCTGTGCACTTTCTGCCGCTGCATGCTGCCTGTTATATGTAGCACTCGCTAACATGTGCTTTTCATCCTCAGTCTTCCGGTTGAAGCGTGGTCAGTCTGCTTTTCTTTGGCTAAGCCTGATATTGTGTAGGAAGTTCCTGATAAAGTATTGAGGCCAAACATTGGTAATACAAAAAGTGTAATGTTGCCTGTCGGCGTTATCTTATCTCATCCTTCCCCTCCCTGCTGCTGGTGATATTCCACCAAGAGAGTTGAGACGATACTAGAAGGTTCAAACAAATGGCAAACCACAAAACCACGGCATACACTACGACAAAGTGCAGACATTCCTCTGATTGGTTGCCGATGAAACAGTTCTGCAAGTGTCCCGTTGGAGATGATGTCGCGGCAGTTTGATGCGGCATTGCTAAAAAATATTTGTATTCCTTTTAGATCACATCCCTGGGCATATTGTGCACTTATTTAACAAATGAATGCAATAAATCCAATCATCTTTTCTTCATGTAAAACTCTTGTGTTCTCACGTACGCTAGTGCCAACCAATTCCAACCAGCTCAGTATCCTGCAACATTGTAAACCCGCCCACATTTTAGCTGTCCAATCAAATGCAAAGGATTTGGTGACTGACCAACATTAAGATCCATAGATTTATTAGCTTGACTAAAAAACACAAAGAGTTTTGAACTAGTCCTTCATTCAGGTGGTGGAAAAATGTGATCAAACATCCAAACAGGCTCCTGAAAACTGGGAGTATTCCTTACAGATAAGTGCTGCGTCAAAGGTTTATGTATTTTTCGCATGGACGGAGTCAACGATAAACTCCAAAGGGCAAATGCTAAATATTTCCAGAGCACAGCAATCTCCAAAAAATACAGTCATTTGCTCCGCGAGGGTTGGACGACTGCAAAGATGAAAGTCACACTATCAGACATCTTTAAAGAAAACTACAACGACACAATAACACCTCAAAAGGACTTTCTGTGTGCTTCCTTAAGCTTGGTCAAGATGATATTGTCTAATATGTCATTCTTCGCATTACAAGAGACTTTGATACTGTGTCTGATTTCAGCGTTAAACCGGTAATAAGAATAATGTTAATGGCATAATTTCACCATTTCATGATAGAGGGGCCGAGTATCCATTTCAAGGGCCACTAATGGACTACTGGTGTGACAGAGGAAGCTGAGGAATGTTCCAGGACTCCTTCTACAAACAAGAGACAGGAATACGCTGCCGCTGAACAATAGATATACTGACGGCTGTGGTCTTTAAGCTTGAATAAAAACACCTGCATTGTACGATATTAGGGACTTCACATCCAAAATGATCCAGTCAGAATTGCCAATCTGTCCGTCCGTCCTTTCTTTAACCACACATACAGTGGTACCTTTTTTTGTATAACACAGTAAACAAGCGACCTCCATATTCGTACTGCCTGTGTGGCCAGACTTGCATGTAGAAAGCCTTAATGCTTTCAACTGTCATATTACATTCGGCTAACCGGGTGCAACAGTTGCAATTTATGAGAGGTCTTCGGCAACTTAACCTCTACATATTTCACAGGCTGCCAGACATTTGTGAGGTATTTGGATTCTTCAGATTATAAGAATTCATTTTTTGACACAGGGTCGTAGCTACCTTTGAGGACACTGAGGTCTTGTCCACTGTGTTGTTGTTGTTGTATTTTGTAGGCTGATTCCAAATTCTTTTTTTTTTTTAAATGATTGTTTAAAGGCCAATAAATCAATACATAAAGTATTGTCCGCTAGAATTGGACCCCTGAGTGAAGAGAGCTTTGAAACAGCATCTAGGCCTGTATCTTGGAATACAAAAGTGCAGTGATGCTTTATTTCACAGGTCTGTAAAGTCCTGATGGTTTCCAGAGATGTTTCCTGGACAGAAAAACCTGGTATGTGTCTGGTAATGTTTAGGGAACATGGAGACAAAGTTCTGTGTTCTGCGTGCGAAATACCTGGTGGCAAGCGATGGGTTCCCCCTCTACCTGGTGCTTCAGTGTTATGTTGAAGTCTTACACAGACTCAATACGACAGCAACATTATTCATGGGGGCAAGCTGAGGCAATCAACTAGACTAAAGGCCTGCACGCTTTGCACAAACATAACCAAGTCTAATATCGTTAACAATAAGACCATAACTACACAACCACGCGACAACGATGCCCTGCAACAGAATCTACTTTCGCCTCTGTCTCTAACCCGACACGCACGCACACTTTATAGTCGCTGTACAACTTTTCACCTTTTGCACAAAAAAAATGTTCATACATTTTTCCAGAGACCTCCCTAAAATGTAGCTGTCAGCGGTTTTAAAGTGTCAGACACTGAGCCGTTCCCTCAAAGGACAGTTTAAATGTAACTGGCAAAAAGACAGCTAACTCAATAAGGAAAATATGAGAAGTACAAACAATTAAGACATTTACAACGCTTCCTTTTTGGTGTCTGTTGGTCGTTTTTTTGGGGGGATTGAGTGTTTCTAGAATTCAGTTTGGACCTGATCCTTGTTCCAACCAGTTGATAAATAACTTTAAAGATACGGTATCAGTGCACCTCTCTTTCATTGTTAGTTGGTGCTCACAAAAACCCTCAAAGCCTTATTACCCCCTCATACCCCCGACGCAAACCTGCTTCTCCCCATTTGCCCCAGAATATTATTAAGCCCAACATTTGTTTGGGTTCCTCTCCAGAGGAAGGTGGTTCCGGCTGTTTGTCAGTGCTGTGCTGCAGGGTCCTGCAAGAGATTTTCTGGAAGGGTCTTCAAAACTGGGGCCGGCCGTGTTTCTTCCCCCCTGTTGAAAAAGTAGACCATGAGGCCCTCTAGAATAACACAGAATTCCTGGAGCAAAAAGAATCCTCCCAATATCACACAATAAGGGAGTATGTGGACTTTGTCTCCGGCACAGCTCTGAGAAATTTGCCGATTGATAAGAACACTGCCGTCTTTATCATAAAATACAAGGATATAGGTTTTACTGAGCAGGTTTACCAAGAAGTCTGACTTCCTGGCACTCCTGTCTCTTGTTGCATTCATTGCACACATGAGGTAACTGAAACCGTACAATGGTGATCGTACACATCAAGCACGAGAGACATGTTGTCCTGGCAGCTAATAACTGTGCATGTACAGTCTTTTTGTAACAATGTAAAACAATGTGTTTACCAGTAACATGATACTGATGGGTTAGCAACATTCAGACTAGACTTGTTCAGTTTGCACACGACTGATTCTAAAGGATATTCTAATGAAATACTTTATTTTACTCTTTTTATCAAAAGAAGACATCTTTTGATATTTTGGATGTGAATGTAACGGGTTATTTTGAGCTTCAATATCTTTGCACAATTATATGAATATATAATATATATACATTAGAGCAGAGAAAATAGTCATTGTTCATGAATATGTAACTATTTTCCTTTATTGACCAATTTGATGAAACTGCGTTTTTTATGATCTTCTTGTTGCCTCACAGTAACGTAGCATTCATAAGATTATCATGATTAAATGAGTAGTTTCTTGTCACTAGTTGGCTGAGAAGCTCACTCTCAGTCTGTTAAATATGAAGCTACAGCCAGGAGATTGTTAGCTTAGCATAGCTTAGTATAGAGATGGAAACAGGGGAAAATACTAGCTTGGTGCTGTCTAAAGTTCAGAGATGTGCTCACTAAAAATTCATTTACAAGTTCCATAAACAACTCACAGTGTAAAAATGGCAAGATGTTGCTTAACACGGGTTTATGTGCTGGAGGTAATCAAGATATTATATTGTTCATAAATACTGTAACGATACTGTTACTTTAAAGACATTTTACTCAAGTTAAAGTAAAAAATGTACTAAAGTAAAACAAAAAAGTATAGGTCAGTTAAAATGCACTCTGAGCGGGTTGATGATATATGATACTGTTGTTAAATTAAAGAACAACTTCAGCCTACGAAATAGAAGACATAGAAACATGTCAATGTATACACAAGTGGAACATCATCAGCAACAAGACCAACAGACAGGAACACTGCCGTCCGTGTGTCGTGGGTAGGATTTTAGGATTAGAGGATGACAGATGAGGAAGTGGGAACAGGTGTGACAGTGGGAGGTGCGTATAAGAAAAAGCCAAAGCTGGAATGGTGTTAGGCCTCCTGTTTGAGGCAGACACTGAGATCGAGGGTAAGAGACATGCAGCGATTTTCAGGTGTCATATGTGAAGTCAGAAATGTATATCTTTTACTTCTCTTAGGAAAGCGGATTTAATAAAGCCCCTCCCCACTTAAATACACAGTTGTGGTTATTTAAAGTACCTTATAGGTAAGTCATGGCTTTATACTAATGTCAGTCTGCCAACATGTCAATATATTTACTACACTTTTGGGAGTTTTTAAAACGGCAATCTGTCCAGATTAAGTAAAATATAAATACAGTTGTATTTTCTGCTGATGTATGCTATGAAATTATACATTTAGATTGGGTGAGTGGTATTTATTTGACTTGATTTTTCTTTTGTGCCACCCTGTGCTGCCCCCTCTGACTGTCTTCTCTCCGTTCAGGCTCTCTTTTAGTAGCACCAGCAGATAGTGGTTTTATTAACTTTAATGACAAATAAAACTGCTTGTAACAGCGTTTGAACAGGATATTTTGACGGCTGAGTTGATTCAGAACTTGATGTAGCTGTATTCATTGTTACGTTTTGTCGCCATACCACATGCTACACGTGCAGACAACTGATTAACAATTATATAAATATGACACACAACGGCAACTAAAATATCCTTTAGAATCCACAGTTGAATAAAACGAACCCAAAGCTGACAACGTGACCATGTAAACAATGTAAACTACCCTCTACCCCACTAGCAAAAGCTGAGTTCTACACACCACGCAGCATCGGCTCGTGAACTTGTATTGACGTTTCATTTCTGGAGGCTTGTCTCAATTTCAGAGCATACATAATCCACTTGTGACTTAAAAAATAGGCCCATACTGTATAGCGTATCCTGGCACAGGCACACAAATAAAAAGAGCAAAACACTGGATTAGTTTTTGTTTTCATGAGCCCAAAGAGAAAATGTACCATGTTTGAGTGACGAAAAACAAAGGCCAGTCCCAGCAGCCCCGGTGACTTCCGACAGACTGATGCTAAATGAGAGATTGATATCTAAAAATAAAAAAAGTAAATAATCAAAGCGATACCATGTCTCAAATATAGATTTACAGAGAGGTTTAGGTTCTCAAACTGTAAGACTGTCTGTGTCTGGGAGTAAAACTGGTTAGAAAGCAGTTAGGTGCAGATTCATGAAAGCAACATATCAGTTCCTGACTGGCACGTTTCAGCTTGATTGAAGTATCTCGTCGGCCAAACAAAGATAAGAGCTAATAGTCACTAAACATTAACATTTGCTGCTGCTGATGATTGGATGCTGGATGCATCATATCAACCAAAGTCCAAATCCATCTGTCTATTTGAATTGACTCACTCTTGACTACAGCGTGCATTGTCTGGTGAGGAGAAGGGTCCTGTTTCATTTGAACTTCCCCTATAGTAACGCATAGCACATGTTAGTAAGTGACCACTTACAGGGCTGGACAGGAAGCAGAATATTTGGACAGAGCTTGTCGTCAAAGTCCAGTTGTGATCAAAATCCCATCACTTTAATATCTTTGAAAACAGCATATGCATGCAGACGTGCATTTCACTGATACTTTGCATTGTGGTACTTCCAAGTTTTCTACTCCCAATTCCTGGGAGCATCCGAGTACAGATGTGTTCCTGAAGCGGACAGACGTTGGGTTGATCTCAGAAACCTTACAGAGTAACTGAACAATACTTGGCAGCAGATACTGCACATTTGGATTAACTGGAAGTGAAGGAGTCATAAAAATAAGAGAGAGGGTAATGAGAATAATTCCACAATGCAATCGTCTAGAATGTTGTGTGTAATGTGTTTCCTCCTCTCTGCGAATGTAAAATGAACAGTCCGTGGAGCGTTGAGTGACATTTTTATAGAATCCAAATTGGTTCCAAGACTTTTTTATGTATTCCTTAAAAAATGTTGAGAGGAAGGACACAAGCAGACTGAGTCCATCTCAGATTTAACAGAATAAAGAAGGAGGGAGGGAAATACTAGCTGAGCCAATGAGAGGCTGAGCACAACAGGAGTCAACCAGTGGCATCGATTAGCAGCATGTTCCTCTGAGTCCGGACACAGTGTGGCTGCTGGAGACTGTTGCATGTTGGGAAGTAGTATTCTCATGCCACCGAATGAACCAATCTCTCTCATAGAAACCTTTTAAAAAAATACTATAGTATGGCACATAGAGAATCTTTATCCAGCGACTGTTTTTATCAGCCGGGAATTGAAAGAACGAGCAAGACCCGTTATTCAGGCGTCGTAGTTTCAGCGAGAGACGTCACTTCCGTAATTAGAAAGACCACACACCGAAAAGTTGTGTATTGTCACAGTCTTATACTACAATGGTTTTGACAAAAACTACTACTTTTAAATGGACAAACATCATATGTGTAATTAATGGCACAATTCAAACTGGATCAAAAATGTATTTGTCTCTTGCCGTTTACTATCGTACTTGTGTTTTCTTGAATAAGGTCCCAGTGGTCCCCCGGAAGGGGAGGGACTTTGCCTCTCTGTAAGTGCTGGAGGTTTCCTGAAGGGTAAAATGTTTTTTTTAGTTTTGGCCATTATTCCTATTGGTTATAATAGCATTGTACCTACAAAGCTAATTGTTAAGTCTCCCTGTCCATTTTTCTTGACATCCGATCGACTTAACACTTGTATTGCTGAGGACCCATTGAAGCGCAGTGTTGAGCGTGCCCCCTTCACGACCGCAGAACAGCATGCTGGGTACAGCTCACTCTCCGTCACTCACTACAGCACATTCAAGAAAGATAAAGAAAGAGAGACGGGACATATTTCTTCGTACATTTCTCGACAACTGTTCGTCCGATCTGCTGTATTGCTCAGGAGCAGAGTCGAGTGTGAAGTCGTTTGTCGGCTTGCAGAGCAGTCTAAGTAATCGGCACTGGTTCTATTGAGATGTCAGACGGCAAGAAACATGATCAGTCAGGTTAGCCAAACGTATTTGGAAGCAGTGGCCGTTTATTTAAGTATTTGTGACAGAACTCCATCACTGCTAGCCATCTTGTCTTACAAAGCTCAGTAGCTAATATAATCAGCAACACTGGAAAAGTTCACTAACTCGGTCATTTCATTTAAATGGTAACTTTCGATTACTTGTTGTAAGGCCACAATAGGTCTTCACAGTTAGAGTTCTGCACAGGCCTCAAACACCTAAACTGAGGCTAACATTTTAAAAAGCTTAATGACAAATAACAGCGAAACATCAAAATAGTATTTGGCATAATATATAACTTCCACAGCACAGATACTTAAGCATTATCTCTAAACAAACTTAAAGCGTAAATGTATTTACTCCTTTTAGCACTCTGAAAAATGTCTATGAGGGTGTTGAGTGTTCAGCTCTGTTGATAGAGTTTCATCATCACTAGGTTTCCATGTTCCCCGTTGGCTCCCTGAACTCTTGCAGGAGTTTTTCAGGCCAAGGTGAAATACTGGGCGCTTCCCCAGAAAGACTCCGAACTGTGTTTCCACACAGAGCTTTGGCAAGTTCGAGAGGAAGTCCAGAGACGAGTTGTCAGGAATTAACTCGACACGTTGATGGACGGTTTTGCTGAAAATTTGACCGCCAGATACATATCTGTCAGTTTAGGGAAGTGGTGGCGCTAACGCCGTGAACGCGGATTTAATATTTCAAGAGGTGAGAACGTATGTGTGTGTGTGTGTCTGTGAGTTAGCGTAGAGCAGGCATGAAGAAAAATACTTCCAAGGATCTGTTGTGGGAGAAATCGCTCACCGTTTCCAGGCGTATCAAAGCCGTCGGTGCAGCCAGGAGGACATTCTTCCCCTTTTTCACACAAGAAAGCTTTTATTCTCCCAAGCAGCCAGGAGGCTTTAGCAAATCCTCAGGCGAGTGTCCCACCTGCTGGGTGGATTTCTAGAAAAGGGGTGCTAGGCCCCAAGCCCCTCCCTGGAAATCTCACCTCCACTACTTTAGCACTCAAGTGGCTCTCTTTCACACACACATGCACAACACACACTGTTCATTCCTCGGCCCCCCCCCCCACCCTGTTCACTTCCTCTCACTCCTTTTGTGTAACTGGTCTCTCCGGGAGACAATGAGCATCAGATGTGCGTAATTGCTGCTGGGATCTAAAGGCCTGAATGCACCTGTGATGTACAGGACGAGACAATTACACTCATGACGAGGTAATTAGCAAAAAGGACATCAAGTCAATTCCACGACCTTGAAGATCTCCTCATTAGACCGCCGGTGCCGGTATTTCGGTGATTATCAGTGACTGTGGACATGTGTGTCCCATTATCAGATGACCAAGTTTGCACAGCTAAGATGTGGCTTTGGTGTTGGTTTGAGTCCAAACTGAATTGTCTTTCCCATGCTGGACATTTTGAATTGAACTGCACACTTGGGCTGGGACAAGCTCAAATAATAAGGAGTTTATTTATTTAATACGCATACCTCAGATTATTCTAACATGTTTTTCATTAGGGATACATGACAAGGCTGATCGTACATAACTGTATACCCTTCAAATGTAGACTGATGTATCTTCTTTTCTGGCAGACAACACACATTCGTGTACATTTTCGACAACACATGTTACTGATACATTTGCACACATATGTTATTAATGCGGTGTAAGTTACTCAAACGGGCACTATCCCGACGCAAACACACGGATGTGGTAAGAATGACACTGTGACCCGTGTGACTTGTGTTTGTAATGGTTGCAATGGGGATAAAGTCTGTAGAGTTTAATAAACTGTCTGTCCTGTAGAAGCTGACCTTTGGTGGCCCATTTTGGATTTGACAATGAACCAAATATTAATAAACCATCAGTCCGTCCATTTTCATCCGCTTATCCGGGGGCGGGATCGCGGGGCAGCAGGCAAAGGTGTACCAGACGTCCTTCTCCCCAACAATGTTTCCCAGCTCTTCCTGAGCCCTGAAGCTTTCCCAGACCAGAAGAGATATATAATCCTAGTGTTCTGGGTCTACGCTCTGAAGGGAGGCGTCCAGGAGGCATCCCGATCAGATGCACGAAAAACCTCAGCTGGCCCCTTTCGACGCAGAGGAGCAGCGGCTCTACTTCGAGCTCCCTCTGGATGTCTGAGCTCCTCACCCTATCTCCCAGCTGAGCCCAGCCACCCCATGAAGGAGGCTCATTTCGGCCGCTTGAATTCGGAAACTTATTCTTTTTGGTCACTACCCAAAGCTCATGACCATAGGTGAGGATCGGAACGTAGATGGACTTGTGACACGTTGGAAAACATGCACTTTTATAAGTTAAGGAAAATGGTAATTTCATGGTCTGTTGTGTTGAATGTGATGTGATTGAGAGGATCGTTCATGTATAACATGACGATTTACTGAAACCACGAGTTAAAATTCATCACATGAATAAGTGGTTGAAATAATAAGATTGTGATCTACATAGTGGTCTTGATCTTGAGTCTGAGATCGATTGCTTTGGTCTCCACCCACATACCTCGGGGAAACCGCGATCTTTTCCTCATTGCTGTAAACCTTTTCAGGGGGGTGTAACAGACTGGTAAATCAAGAGCTATGATTTCCAACACATTCTCACTCCGATCGTGTGAAATACAGTCGATTGGTCAGGGGCCCTAAGCTTCATACTGTGACGCTCTAGGTAAACCCTCTAGTGTCAGTTTTAGACAGACGCTTTTGTGCCTTTGTGCGTCAGAATCAGACTCCGAAGGGCACTGACCAAATGTCGGTATTTGACGAGCAGGGAGTAAGAACGGGTTGTGCCTTGCGGCTCAGCTTCCTATTCGCTACAATGATCCGGTGCAATGCCCAACATTGACATTTTACTTTCAATGTCAATGGAGCAAAAGCAAAGGTCAGATCGTCACCGGATTCAATAGACTTCATCCCCATTTCTCTCTGGACACAACAATCTTTTAATTGTGCAGTGGACAGAATTTTAGAAGAGTCCATAGAAATTGTTAAAAGACATTCAGGAGTTTTTAAACATGGCCAGCTATTAATCTTTTTGAGAGAACGGATGTTATGGCTCCGTGTCTCATGAGATGCACCAACTGTGGCTAAGTGTGGACCAAAGTGGTGGACCTACCAACTGACAGACTAGGATAAAGTCATGCTACGAGCATCGCTAAAATGCAAGGATTAGAGAAAAGTTTCACAGAAATTTTCCCCCCAATCATTCCTGTCTTGTTAATCGTCTCGTGGTCCCACAGATTTATTTGTGAATCATTGCCTTTAAGTATCACTCTAAACCTATTCATCACTACAACTAATTGTATTTCAATAAAATCATTAAATTAATTGACACCAAAACTTGGATTCTGACACCCAGAGAAAAAGGATGATCAGTAAACAGGCATTGTCTACTTGCTACTTGAAGTTGGGATGCATGCTGATTTGAGGACACATGCACTAAAAGCATGCACGGCTGGCATGCTTATATCAACAATGCAAGGAGGACCTTGAATACAAAAACACACAGAGGGAGAGAGACTTCATTTCAGGTAGACATTGCTCTACTATATCTTTACATAGACAATAGTTGTTTGCGGCTCTGAATGTCGTATATTGTTCCTTTTTAAGTTGTGTTTTTTTTTTTAAATAAGCGAGGCAAAAAATGAAACCGCTCATTTTTAAATGGAATATTATTCATCAATTGGGAGAAGTAGTTCCATTCACATCACATACTGGGTGTTACATATAGGACAATATAGAACAAATCATGCTGGAACAATTTACCGATAGTGGTTCAATATGCGCAAACAACAATGCAGACATCACTCTTTCTTAGTCTTCTCAGTCTTCATCTCCTCAGATGCCATGCAGTGGTTTGGTAGCAGCTTAGCAGGACGCCGTTGTCGTGTGTGAAGAAGGATGCTCAGCCAGTGTTTTAGTAACGAGATCGGGACCGTGAACCAATGCACGGCTATACCTCAAAGGCACGCAGAGAAAGGGAATCATTCCCAGAAATAAGAGAGGAGAAAACATGATGTTATCCATGAAAGTACATCTACTTCAAAACATGTACACCACATACGGCACAATGGCTACTGTACAAAAGCAAAACTCTAACCGTTCCCTCTGTTCCGTGATATGCCTTTTCATATTGTTTCCCATTGCCGTAGCTGCAGGGAGGGGGTGTCCATTGTGTGTTTGGGGAGTATTCCCCGTGTCGTCTGTATGTCAGGTATCAATTGCGTCATTCACACTTACTAAATGTAATCATAGAAAGCCACAATGTCTTCGAGCACAAATTTACCCCGAAATCCTCGTATGAGCACGATGACATCAGTCTTCAGCAATTGGTTTTAATTTCACAATGTCTATAATAAAATCGTCACGCTTATTGTGATATTATTTTATACCCAGAATTCTGCACTCAACAGCACTCCAATCCCAATATTGATATTGCTGCATTGAACTCAGCTGGACGCATTTCATTAGGCTGTGCAACTGGAGCATGTAGGGAGAATAAGTCAGCCCTATAAAAGTCTGAGTTTGCTAAATGGCTGGGAAAGTTCGAGGCCAAAAAGAAAAACACTGGGAGTGATGGAGAGGAGCGAGGTTTTACTGTCGAAAGAATTGGGAGAGGTGACTGGGAAATCATCCCAGCAGATAGTCTCATTTCGGAGATGGTTTAAACAGCTGAGAAATGTCGCAGCACAATGTTAACCAGCCACGTACTTGGACCAGGACGGGTCAAGGTGAACGGATCCACCAAGGCCTGATCTGAGCTCTCAAGCAGGACACCAGAGCTGCTGCGTCTCCCACCACGCTTGTAACTCAGTCCCGTGATCCCTGTATTATGACTATAATCCAGCTATGAAGAGTTACAGTCGTAGTATGAGGTCTCAGCTCGCTAATGAACGAGAAAGCACTTTACGTCTTTGTGTTGACTTTAAACCGCAGAGTTGAACGCTCGTCAAGGCTGATATCCGACTCCTGCCCTCCTCTTAAATGTGGGAAATTCATGATGCGTGCTAACTAAATCAGCTAATATCCTGAATATTGTATGCAAAGTTGAAAGAATAGCTTTGCTTATTTGCTTTCTTAATGAAAGGTAGATGAGAAGATCGATACCACTCTGATATCAGTGATTTAAATATGATGCTACAGCGAGGAAATGGATAGCTTAGCTTAGCATAAAGACTGGAAACAAAGGTAAACAGCAAGCTAGCATGGCTCTGTCCATAAGGTAAAACAAATCTAGTTTGTAGTTTGTTTTGGCAAAACCTGAAATGAAAAACAAGACTCCAGGAAGTCACCCTGTCCGGCCGAGAAACAGTCCATAACCTCCAGTAAAACCACAACTTTAGTTTTCACACTTTGGACTGGCTCAGGTTAGCTGCATCCAGTCTTTGTGCTAAGCTAAACTTACAGTCTCCTGGCTCCAGCTTCATATTTAAAGTGAGCCTATGTAACGTTGCTGTGGCCACAAATGACAACTACAGTATAACGGTTCATGTTTAAACGTGGTTTAACAGTAGCACAAGTAGAGAAGAGCCATAACTCAGTGTTAGCCATACAGCAATAGCTATCTCATATTTGCTAACGTTAGCTATAACATTAGCCAGCATAAGTTATATACCAGACCAAGTAAGGCTGTAGCTGAAATACCCCTGAGTGTAGCTTATTAAGGGTTATGGTTGTTTTATTGTTAAGAAATGTAACTTTCTTTCTATCAAAAGTTTCACTTGAACGCACAGACTTGATAGTGGTATTGATCTAATCTTACTCTGTTGCAGTCGTAATGCAGCCGTCAAATACTCTCGACTCTTTTGTCTCCCATTTGTTCACAGATCTCCAAAAATAAATGTGCAGCACATGCCGTTGTGCCTGACGTGTAGCAATGACAGGATTACAGTGCATGAGTGATACACCCACAGTAATAACGACAGGGGATCTACAGCATGACGGAGAACAGGTAACGACAAGGGTATAGGGTGTCACTGAGACCTGAGAATGACAAGGGTACACCGAATGACTTTGACCTGGGACTGATGGTGTCAGACGATACGACTGATGTATAAATGAGGTGCTGATGGACTGCAGCGATTCTCCTCCCCGTGCGCTCTGTTAATCCTACTTACGATGTATGCTGAGATGGACTCCACTCTTATCTCAGGACGGTCATCAGGATTAGATGGATCGGACAAACTTGGCCGGTGTCTATTTAAAGCAATAATAAATGAGGATACTGCTATGCGGGGAAAAGACGGAGAGAATGGGTTCATTCATTGCTGCCATACACATACACACGTCGTGGTGTAAAGCCCAGAGGCCCGGGCTTAGACAGCCAGCGGCGCTGGTTTGGCCGGTGTGTACTTTGCGAGGTGCCTGTGATGATGAACAGCACAGCAGACTGTACAGTGCAGCCGTGCTGAACTCTTTTACACTGAGCACACAGAAAATATGAAGATGGCTTTGCGAGTAAGGAAGTAAGGCCTGCTTACTCTCACTCTCGATGCCTCGGTTCTCGTTCTCGTAAACTTTAAACTACAATAACAACCTGCAAACTGTCAAAGTTTCAGGCCGTGCACCTGTGCGTGGGCACATGCTACAGTACGCTCGGGAGCAGGTCTGCCTACCACGATGGCACAAATGTCCCGTCTCTGTGCTGAATATGAAATGCGATTCCCAGAGGGCCGAGCGTTGAGGCCCTCAGACACCTGTAGGGGCTTAGCTGTGAGAGAAGACAGTCTGCAGAGTGATACTGGGAGCTTATAGGAGCAGGAAGCTGCTTTATGCGAATCTGGAAAGAGAACGCACCAAAGGACGGATTCAGCAATCATCCGCATTATTGAAATTCCTGACGGGGACGACTATGAAAAGTCCAACAGGTGATTCTAAAGGAGAAAGCTTTATTGCCATGAGAAATGGGCGAAAACATAATGAGTGGCCAAACATGATCTGCCTGAAACAACCAAGCGGAGATGTGGATTACAAGGACGCTCTACACTTCAAATGCTTTAAGTTCCAGTTTCCTGCTGCTTAATGTGAACAAATTGATACATTACATGGAGCCCTGACAACACAGTGACTCGGTACTACTACCAGAAAGGTTTGGTTATACTCAGACAAATGCACAAGGAGGTAAAGGAATGCAGAAGGGCTTACTTCAAGCACTGAATGCACTGTAAGGTGAGTCATACGTTCATCCACGTGTCCATGTGTCAGACTAAGGGAAAGGGCTTCAACCCGTGCTGGCCGACCGACTGAAACAGCTCTAGTAGTGGTTCAAAGCTCAACTAATGTGATGAATCTGGAATAAACCAGTGGCCCAATGGGCATCATTAAAGTTTCATCTGGCAAAAAAAGAAAAACTTGCTAGATACTCTTCACAGTACACATTTATTATAGACGGGGTTTAAGACGTTACTTACCATGTCGCGATTAAAGCTTTGTCTGAAGTCTTTTGAACTTTTCCATTTTATTCCCCACGTTCATAAGCAGGGATGCGGCACATCTCTAAAAGCTAAATAAAGAAGCAGTCAAGCACAGAAGGTTCACGCTGACTCAACTGAGCTATATGCAAAATAATTCAAAAGGGACGGACGAGCACATAGAAATGTGTTTAAGATTAAGACCGCTTTACCTGCCAGATGAATGTGTCTCGGGCAGTTCCAAGGAGGATGCACCTGGAGTCTTCATCCCTGTCCATGACTCTGAAGTACAGTGTGCTAACCTATAAACACATCAGCTCAGGCGAACATATCTGTGGTTTATGCACCATCACACGAACATGAAATACAGTTAGCGCTCCAAGCATGCAGGTGTTCACATTAATTTCACCTGATTGGATCTGTCAGGACTGTGCTGGTGTGTTCAGGGTTGCTTACACAATCATGGGCCTTTTAACACGGGAGACATTTTGATTCAAAGCACAGGCGCAATTAATGATTGATTGATAATGGCTGCTTCAATCGTTAATGTTACTAGCTACACCTGTTCCTGCTATGACGAGTCAACATGTCTGCCATACTAAAAGGTATGCTGTGTAAAGGATTGTGGGTCAGAGGAGCCAGAAAAGCTAACTGGCTTGCATACTGCAAAATGCAAGTGGATGCAGGACATCCTGGTATTTTTTACATACTATGTACTGGGACATACTTAATTGCCTGCTGGCATACTAAATTGTATGGTGGTATGCTTATTGGAACGCACAGTTAGGTGATGAACATCGCAAACATGAGTTCTCAGCATTAGCACCTTAGCATTAGCATTTAGCTCAAAGCCGCACCTAACACAGCTGCTAGCTAAGATGCACGTTAGGTTTGCCTCTACAGATCAGCCATGACTAGATGTCTTGCAAACAAGCTCAATAATAGTGTTTGAATTCAATTCAAACCAAATTTATTTTTAGTTAAGACGGTACGATTTAAATTTTGTTTCACATTTATTCTCATTATCTACCCAAGATCTTCCACATTGCCAGTGTTTTGGTAATTTTTGTTAAAAGCAAAAGCAAAGGGTTAATGAAGTCTCAAGTTAAGAGGTAAAACTGAAACACCAAAGTCTGGTTTATATTTTCTACTACCTTGTCATTTGCAAGTGCCTTTATCTTTTCAAGTGTTGATTGTAAAAAGAAATGTCCCAACATCACACTACTGTATACTCGGTTTCCAGGAGCTACTGGAATTTTGTACGTTTTTTATACCATTTTAAAACTATCATCACTTCCATACAGTCATTCTAATTGTAACAACCTCAAAGTCAAACAAAAGTGGGCTACATACCTCGATGCCATTGGACTGCAAGTCTTTAATAACAAAAAAAAGAAAAACACCCCTCCATACAAAAGTATCTGTACATGGTCGCTTACTGAACTGTATAGCATTTTATGGAAATGATAGAACATTGTTCATCTTTTAGCTTTAAATACAATACTTCTCAACAGTCAGCAAACCACAGCACTGGATCTGCAACACACAGAGGGCTGCCGGTTGAGAGTCCATCTTTGTCATGGCGGGCGATGCAAAGCGGCTGTCCACGTCGGGACCCAGACACCGGTTACATTAGTCTAACATTTGACAACATTAACGAACGACATGAAACTTAATGTTGATTTCCTTGGAAAACTAAGCGCACGCAATTGTTGCGAGACATAAATAAAGCAATAATTGAATACCAGTGCAAGAAAGCATTCAGAACATGGAGACACGGGGACAAAAAAAATCCACAGACATTGGGATTGAGAAACTTGCTATTATCGCTTACAGCAGAGCCTGAGTGAGACATTCAGACAGAACACGGACACAGAATTACATTTGTGGTTTACTGATTATGAGAATCAGTGGACGTAGCATTAACGTTAATATTGATAGGGTACGTTAAAATTAAAAAACAATTAAAAAATAAAAAGAGAAAGAGAAAAATAGAGGACATGGAGATGGACAGAAAAACAATTGCACCGTATCCCTGCCATGTGCCGTGACCTGCCACCTGATCCTCCTCTAAAGACCTGAAGGAGAAATTCGACTCCCATGTGGAGAATGGCGAGGTGGGTTGAGCCGTTGCGGGGGGGGGGGGGGGGACGGTTAGGGAATATCTCATCCTGTGGCGGCAGAATCCTGCCGTGTTCAAAAGGTCATCGGTGGGATTACTTGCCACCTAACAGCGATTGTTTGACTGTGGTTGCATGCACACACGTGCGTACACAACACGCCCTCCCTCCTGCGTGGACCCACTGCCTCGCACCCTGAATGAAGGCTCGGGAAGCGTCCACACAAGCTTGAACTGTACGGTCAAAAGTGTAAGTGCTGGGACAGCGGACTCGATTCACTTTAATAAAACTGCTAGTTTCAACCATTTTTTAAATGGCCGTCTTGTGGTTTTATAATTGTCAAATTGTCTTTGTAGACTGATGTACTGAAGCTGCGCTGAGTTTAGATGTGAATCTTAAATGCAGTTGGTGTTTTGCACAAGAAGTAAAGGGCTGTTACTGCAGTAGGGGTTGGAAAACAAAGTGCGAGTGATACACATGTGGTCCCCAGTTATAGAACAACAGACTGCAATAACTGCCACTAATTCTTGGGGCGGTTGTTAACGCTAGAAATGTCAGAATAATGATCCCATCCATTATTAAAAAAATTGAGTAGTGCTGCAATCAAAAATAAAAGTAAAGCTTGCCGTCTCAATACTTGCACTTTTAACTGTATTTCATTTCAAAGATTACTATGGAAATGTTTACAATAAGTGCAAATTGGTCGTTATTCCAGAATAGCTCATTTTATTTTTGATGCTGTGGTAAGCAGCTGTCCTCGTGTCCCTGCCCCTGTGTAAGTTTTGTTCACCCCTCCCTCTCTACTCCGGTCCTCCACCTCACTTATCAGAGTTCTTGCGCGGCCTGCGGAAGCTGGACATGTTCTCGTTTAGTGCATAGATGCGCCTGGAGAACTCCTCAAAGCCGGCGACGTCCAGCTCTCCCAGCACCTGTTCGTCACACTCCACGGCTACTGCGTGGTCCACAGGGATGCAGTGGTAGTCTTCCATCCGGGCCTCGTCTGCGAGGCCTAAACCCAACCCACCCCCCATCCCCATCCCCATCCCCAGGCCTAAACCGGTGGCCTCCGTGCCCATGATCTCCTCGGCTTGCTCCACAGAGCAGCGCAGCTCCGGGACCAGGCTGACAGGCGCCTGTCCTGGTACCAAAGAGCCGTTCATGGCACCCGTGTGCTCGCCAGTTGGGACAATTTCCTCACCGGTTTCCTGCACTGCAGAAGAGTCTGGTGCGACAGTGCTGCTGGGTGGCCGCTCCTCGGTCTCTTCTTCTTTATCTTCTTTGATCTCGAGGCTTCTGCGTCTCTCCTCCTCCACCGCCGTCTCCCCGCTCTCCTCCTTCTCTTCCTTCTGCCCTCCCTCCTCTTTGGACTCTGTAGTCTTGGCCAGGTTAAGTGAGGCCATGCCGGCATCGAGGGAGGAGGATAGTTGTTTGGGTGAAGGCGAGGGAGAGGGCGGTGCAAGGCCAACCGGGGGCTGCTCCTCACCCATGGCTGTGTTGTAGCTGGGTGGAGGAGTTGGCTTGTACTTGTCTGCCTCCGAGCTCGCCCTTTTTCTCAGGCCTCGGTCTGGGGAGCTGGTGAGGCAGGGGTAGCCTATCTCTGAGGCAGCAGAAACACCGAGCTGAGACTTGGTCGGCACTGGGATGGAGCTTGAGACATGGTGTCTGTCACTGCGAGGAACAAGGACAAAGAGAAAGACAATAAATAATCAAGGACACGACTATAAAGCAACGACAATCTAACTACTTCTAAGTGCGGTATCAAACTACAGACGAGACTTAGTCTGTATTTGATTTATTACAGTCAGCAACAATCTCTACGACCAACATAAGAGCCCGGGACAGCCTGAAGAGTCGAATGAGACACCCAGGCTCCATTTGGACCTGGTTCTCCATTTATCTCACCCCTCCACCTTAAGCACCCAACTCCGTCCCCTGGTCCAGGAGAAAGACAGCTGCAGTTCTTTGCAAATCTGTCCAACTTACAACATTCACAAAACATTTGTGCATCCTGTGGGACCCACTTTCTGCTGACTGGAAGTGCGTAGCAGGCGTCCACCCAAGTATGTCAGACATTTTCCTCTTTAACAGATAACAGACTTGTGATCTGGGGACACCTTGCTTGGCCCCAGTACAGGAGCCATAAATTCACTTAAATGGGGGCCTTACTGCCTCTGCTGATAAGCCGGGGCCAAAATCACGGGACTACATAGCGCTCCGGTTAACGTGACCATTCCACTGTGTCGGGAGCCGATGCACTGTACTGTTGGGGTCAAAGGTGAAGCAGGGCCTCCCTGTGCGCTCCAGAGATTCACGTGTGAGGACAGATCTCTGCTTTATTCAGTTGGACATGCAGTCATAAGAGATATCCTTGTACATTTTCTCCTGCAGCTTCTTTATAATAGTGGCATTTGAAGAATGCATTTATTTATTGTGCACTCGCTCGCTGCCTGATGGACAGTTCCACCACCAAACACGTGACGGCTTGTAAAAAGGGGCCTGACCTTGGCCCTCACCAGCACCGTGCCGAGGTGGTCCTGACAGGGTTCACAGGCGGGACACTCTGCTGAGAAGCCTGTGTAGTTTCAAGAGAAACTTGTCAAACTTCAAAGCGCCTGTGATACAGTAAATGAGAACCACTGACGGTCTGAAGGTAACGACGTGTAAATACTGGATGACATTTCAGCTAATTGGAGGAACATATTGGACCGTCAGCCAAGGTCAGCGTTAAGACAATAAAGGTTTAGGGTAATGACCTCATGCTGTGAGGTTTAATTCCTATGAGGGGTGCAGAACAGGAGATGGACTGTGCTTAACTTGGCAGCGCATTTCCATCTAAACACATAATTTAATACAACTGACTGTAGCTTGCCCCCCCCCCCTCCTAATGAGCATGTGGTTCACGCTGCAGCAAGGAATTTTGGGGAAAAATGGAAACAATGTGCTCTTTAACACCTACTTTTGCTGGAATGACAAATGTAAAAAAGAAAGAATGAACGTTTTGCCATCTCAAACACTTATCTGTGACTTTCCAAATGAAACCATCAGGGGTTCTTTGGAAGCGAATTCGGATAGAAAGTAAGAAAGACGGATGTCATGAAAAGTTAATTATCATTTAAGTAAATGGAAAATGTGATTCAGGCTCTTTGAAACACAATGCAGGTCTGAAAACGGAGACGACTGGTACTGAGCGAAAAGTTGAAGATTTTCTATCATTTATAAAAAGCTAATAAGTGACTCCTACGTATTTTAGCTTGACCGACTGATGTCCTTTCGGCAAGGATTGGGAGTCTTTGATTTTAATTATCACCCATTTTCTTCCATTCCCTTCTCCAGCTGGCTCTTTAATTTAATCCATTTGGTCTGAATATAGCTGGCAATTTATGCCACAAGCAGATGTATTATTGACACTGGCAAAAAAATCACATGGTCATCACACCAAGTCGTTTGTATAATGAGGAATTTCGTATTTGGACCATGTTATCTAATTCCACTCAGTTTCTATGTTTGGCCGACATTTTCTCTTTTATTTGTGTCATACAGTGCAGCGTATGCAGTGTGTGAGTACCAGAGGAGACTGGGTGTGTCGGTGAGGACTTCGGCCAAGCAAACCTCTGGAAAGTCATAACATTAAAATTCCTTAAAATGCTTTTTTTAAAAGAGGTAAAAGGGATGATAATGTGTGTCTGTCTGTTGGTCCACCACTTTGGTCCAGACTGAACTCAACAACTGTTGGACAGATTGCCATTAAATTTCATTCATGGTCCCCACAGGATGAATCTTACTACTTTGGCGATCCCCTGACTTTTCCTTTAGCGCCACCAGCAGGTCAAGTTTTCACTTCTCTAGTTAAATCTCAACATCTACTAAATGGATCGGCAAAATATTTGGTCGAGATGTTCATGGTTCCAAGAGGATAAATCTTAAAGACTTTTGTGATTCCCTGACATTTCCTTGAGTGCCACCATGAGGTTAACATTTGTAATTTTAAGTGAAATGTCTCAACAATTGTTGAATGCAAGGCCACAAAATTATATATTATATATATATTTTATATATATAAACACATATTTTAAACCCTTCTACCTGCTTTTCTTTCTCCTTTTTTCCAAAAAAATTTGACATTTATTCAGGGAGTGTAGTTAGTGAGAGTGTGGGCTCAATGGTAGTTCTGACAACTTGACAGATAATAAGCAGGGGGCGGGGCTTGGTGAAGGATCAATTGTTATGACTTTGGCGATCACTAAACTTTTCATCTGGTGCCATCATCAGTTAAAATCTAAAAATGTGTCAATACTTTGGACTTGATAACGATAATCCCATCAGCCTCAGCTGTAGGCCACATACTAAACACCAAACTAAGGCTGTGAGCATGGTAATCATTATATCTGCTCAGCATGGTCATTGTGAGCATTTTAGCATTTAGCTCAGAGCACCACTGTGCCAAAGTACAGCCTCACAGTGCTGCTCGTGAGCTGTAGACTTAGTTAGGATTAAATATTCACTGCGTCAGTGATCTGTGGAGACTTGATTCACTCCTGATCTGTTGCCAGCCATCCCTGAGTCATGACACGTGCATTACTGATGTCCGTCGAGTTCGATGCTGCGGCCCACTAGCAGTAGTTATTGAGCATGTAATGATGTTATTGGGCACGTCTTTAGCATTCCTCATCCCATAAATTTGTTTAATGTGTTAAACTTTCCGCTGCAATGGCAACTACAATCACTGTATCAATAATAATGAAGAAAGATAAAATAACCTATTCTATTCATATGAGGAAATTACCGTCCATATGTACACTATTAAAAAGAATGGAGCTTTACAACAGAAGGTTTAGATTTCAAACTTTCTGCACCGCTTGGACTTCATCTGAGGCTTCGCGACAAGCAAAGTGAATTCATGACAGCAGCTTGATATACCATACTGATGGGAAAAAGGCCTGTTGCTCATCCAAAAATGTATGATTCACAGCTGTATAGTGATAAGCTCCCGCCACTGTTAGCTACCACCTACAGTAAGTCTGTGTCAATGGACTGCTGCATCAGCCTCACAAAAGCTTCACTGCACAATGTAACTGGACTCTGCCAGAGATGCCTCTGCCTGACTCATCAAGCTGAAAACTTGACATGCCGAGCCAGAAATAGCCAGAACTCCTTTTTGTCCGCTCTCTTCCTTTCCACCGCTGATGTCAAACCTGGCATATTTCAGGCCGACTCAGTAAGCCAGAACTTTTCAATGTCCAATCCCCGGACAGGCTTCACAACATTCTCCTGTTCATATCAAAATACTGCTAAGGAGCCGAGATGTTGAGCCAAAACTAACAACGGCAGATAAGATTTGTCCGTTTGATGTGGTTTAGGGAAATCCCTGTGAAACTTAAAGAGCAAACATTACTAAGAATTCGATATGCGCTGGGGTGGAAGCTAAGTTTTCTTTTTGCTTTCACAGGGCAGCACTTATTGACTGTCTGGCCTTTGAAGACAGGGACTCACCACAGCACAGCATGAGCAACACGATCAACAAGCTGACAATATCAACACCCCGCACATACTGTTCAATGGTTATAACAATAATGTGACTTCTATGGCTTTGTACAGTCCAGGGACTACATCTTCTAGAGAAATGTTCATTACTGTGCATTGTCTGTGCATAAATAGGCTACAGCCTGGAAAGAGAGGAAGACTGGAAACAAAGGGGAACAGCCATCCTGGCCCTGTCCAACGGTACAAAACGTCCCTACCAGCGCCTCTAAAGCTCACTGACTGGCACATCATATCTTGTTTATTTAATGTACGAAAATCCAACGACAAGTTATCTTTTCCGTGCACAGCGACTTCCTGTTCTGCTACAGGTCTTTACGTTATGATACGCTTGAATTAAGATTATTTTGTTGAACCAATTTAGTTTACCTTAATTTGTTAAATAAAATTATGAGCAGTATTCCACACACTTGGAGGGTAAAAACGTACTCTTCATCTCCAGTGTAAGTTCTAATAACATCTATGCCATTTGTCAAATTTGAGAAGATTTAAAAAATATATATATATATATAAATAAATGTAAACCTGTGGTTGGTTAGAGAAATGGTTTAAAGAGGGAGAAATGGAATGGAAATGGTATTATTATTCCCAATGGATAAGGAGGACGTGGAATATCACATGAACAGGGAAAAGAAAATATTCTTGATTTATCCTTCCAAATGACCATTCGCTATAATAAATATAGTAAATCCATAGGGCACCTGTGGGGCTTAATGTACATTGCAAATGCTTATTTTAGGTATATAAATTCTAGATTATATCCTTTTATCTTTCTCTGACGAGACTGCAGCTGTCTAAATATCGCATCCCTTTGTGTACATCATGTAACACAGGGGGACTACTGCGGTTTTTGTTGAATCTGCCCGGCCAGGAGCTCTGCCACACCTTGCCCCCCCCCCCCCGCCCCCCGCCCCACCCCCGTGTACGTAGCCCTAGTTTGAGGCACCGTAACGGGATTCGGGCCCTGTGAACCTCGGCCAGGCCCTCAGCGGATGTGGAGCGGCAAATGGCAGCATGTTGAACGCGTTTGCTTTGATCTCGGCAGACTGTACAGTTTACAAAAAATTGGTTTCTGGTACTGTCTCTGTCTGCCTCTGGGTAATAGATTCACCATTTTCCGCTGTGTCTTCTCCTTCAGCAAGTTAAAAAAAAAAAAAAAAAAAAACTATACTGCCCATTTTTCAGAAGACTTGGGCTGTATATATGATAACATGTTATGATGTGTTTCTGAGACAGTGCTGTTTAGAAATGTATAAAGATCAGCAGCTCACCAGAGGAGCATCATAGAGCCCACAGCACGGCGTACTTTGTGGTACAACCTTTTAATTGTCCCATGCACCCAGCTTTTCATCTATATATAAAATAGTATAAAATGTTCAAGATGAACCCGCTATGCTCTCCTAGTGTGGGTCTTGGCGCTTTGGGGAAAGGTTCTCCCTGCAGACTGAATGCATGCTGAATTAGTTCTATATGGAGGGAGGAACCGTTTCCAAATGTGCTCTGGAAACGTAGCCCTTGGTCATATCCTTCATCACATCATCCTTGTTTGGATGCGTGGAAGGAAGAAAAGAGGTGGCAAGGAGGGATGGAGGAAGCAGATTAGTCTCTCTCACAGTCTATAAGGTAATTATCTGCAGCTGCTAGGCAGCTTTTTTTGTTATACATCCATATTTCATGAGTTGGGTCCCAGCGCTGGAAATTGTATCTGAATGTAGGCTTTTTGGCAAACGGGCGAAAGACAGACTGGAACTGATATGGGAAGGAAACAGCGCAACAGTGAAGAAGTGTGAAGAAAAATCAACGCATATCCTCCTTATTACAGGGCATTGTGAAACAATCACCTCCTCATCCTCACCGGAGGCTTTAAGTTTGGCTGTAGTTGCAATATGCATGGTTCTCATGATGAGAGGGGGGCAATTTGAACTATAACTGCATACATTTGAGCATATATATATAAATATCAGTGGCGCAACAGATCATAAAACTCACGGATGAAATCGGATCACGGATCAGAGTCGCGGATTGGATTAAAAAATCGGATCAGCACAACAACAACAAAAAGGGAGCAAATATAACTTTTAGAGATCCCTGATCACGTTTTTTTTTGCCTTTGATAAAAATTGCAGATCATTGATGATCCATATTGGCAGATACAGATCGCTTTGTTGTTTGATTATAGCAGCTGGTCTACAAGGCTCCAGACTTTTAGACTTCTTTTAGAATTCCAAATGTTAACCTTTTACTTTGTTAAAGTCATGTATAGTCTCTTTTCATAAAAGGCACACAATTCAAATAATTAGGAAATAAAAGATTGTATTTTCATTGATTAAAACCAATCTTGTCATTAGTGGTTGTAATGATGTATTATCAGTTAGTGTAAACAGCTCATAATTCATCTCCAACATCTTTTTATGTTGCTGTGAAAACATCTCCTTCAAACATCTGGATTTATTCAAGTTTCTCACCAACGCTACATTTTACGAGATTACATGTGAACACATGATACCGTTCGCCCAATACTCATGTTGACTGAACAGAGCCTGAACGCATCATAATGTAAGTGAACGTAACCTTCGTTCGTTGTCCATTAGCCACTTCACTAGCTCTCATTCTGTCAATTCAAACACGTTTGGATGTTTACAATGTAACATGATCAGAGACCGGCGACTAGAAAAACGGATAACGATGTCAGTAAAACCTTATTTCACACTGTGATGGTTAACGTTAAACTGAGTCATTAATCTGCGGTTCACGTGTGCCGAACTGTGAGGATCAACGGATCGATCCGCGTATATATAAACTAAGCACAAAAAGTAAGGACATTTGTGTTTTGTAGATTATTTCTTTGTTTTAACAATGCTTCTTGGCAATAAATCTTATACCGTTGGAAAGCCTGTTTATTTCTAAAATGGTGCCACATTTGTAAGGAACATGTATTTGTGGAATGAGCAGCACAGCTGAGTATGTGGATTGCACACATGAAGAATTTACCAAATCTTCTCTGCCAAACAGCTTATTTTGCTGTTGCTATTGACTCTTGTTTTGAGCTTCTGGTACCCCCAGGTGCTGACAATCAGGTGCCTGATTGGCACCGGATTGGCAGCACCTGTGAGCATGGGCCCTGCTACAGTGGTCAGTAGGTGAATGCTCCAAGAATCGGCATGCCACGTTTGACGTTTGACACGTTTGCGGCATTATTTGGAGTGAGCCCTAGTACCGTCTCCAAAGTGAAGGTCAAGTTCCATATAACAGGGGATGTCAGACAGAGACAAATTTCCTTACTTTTTGTGCTAAGTTTATATATATATCTACATAGATAAGACATAAACATATAGATCTTTGTGTGAACGACTAATCTCAATGTATGTTTCAGAAGCTCAGAGCTGCTGAGAAAGGCAGCTTCTTGATTCTCAGCTGATGACGTCAGACATGTTCCTGTCCCTGTGGTCTCTTGTCGTACATGGAGTGTGGCTGTGGAAAGCCACTGTAGAACTGCTACACTTCCACCTCCACTTCTTCCATGCATGTGTATGGACACACATAGCTCTAAGGCTTAGCGGGCCCGTGCTTTCATCTCATCTATCTTCAGGCCCTTCCACTTCCCATTAAGGAGGGGCGGCGGTGGAGGGCTTTTCATGGCTTCTTTCCTTTCAAAACAAAAGATTATTCAATTAATGTGTGTTCTACACATTTTCCCCTTTGCTGACCCCGGGAGAGGAGTGGGGATCAAAGACAGCTTTCTCTTTTATAGAGCAGTGGAGCTGAAGTCGGACGCAGACCGACTCGCGGGTTTTAGTGAAGGGTTACTTACAGGCCATAAGTCTGTAGAAGGAGAGGGGCAGAGATCTAAGCATTCCACTTCAAGGGGACAAAGTGGCTGCTGCAAATCTCATCAAGCACTGCTTTTTCTTTTTACAAGTGGAGGCACTGATGGTGTGCGGAGGCGCTACATGGTTACACAGGCGTAGTATGTAGCATTCTTAACATTTACCTAATACACTCATATGCTTTGTGCTGTGTCAGACCAATCTTCTGGCATCGGTACAGTTCTTACTTACGCTAGAACAATCTTAAAGAGATCGCAAAGCCTGGTGTCAACACATAATGAATTCCTTGAGAGTAATTTACTGTGACTTTGGTGAATCTGAACTAACCTTTTAAAACACCAAAGTCACAAAAACACACCGTACAAGGCAGCGGTAGACCAGCGACTTCTGTGTTCTGTGAGATAAAATTCCTGGTTTTGTCACAGGAGGCCTGTGGCTGTAAAGAGAGCACATAAAAAAGCTTCAGTTCCTCTTTGGAAAAGCCAGGTTTGACGGCAGGTGAAGTGGTGAAAGTATTCTAAAGATAGCGCACACTTACACTGATGTCAATTCATTTTTAGGAGTCTAAAATAAGGTTAAGTGTATTGCTCAAGGACACCTCGACATCCGACTAGCGGAGCCGGGGATCGAACCGCCGATCGGCCCTGGGACGGCCCTGTTCTCCACTTAGACACAGGCGCCCCCCGTTTGTGGGTATTGCTTTGCTCCTGCACTGGTACTACCGTCTGTTTCTACAAACTCCAACTACTGTATACTCCGACAACGGAGCAGTACTTCATACAAGCCTGCTTCAATAAAAACGGTACTATCCCTCTAAATAGAAGTATTTTCTGTCTCAGCTTATGAGAGAAGACCTCAAGATGTGGACTCTTTTTACTCCTCGGACTAACCGTATCCTGGGAAACAAAAAAAAATCCAAACAGGACTAGTTTGAAAGTGCTTCACATCTTCAAACAAGCCCATTGAAATGTAGTGAGCCGTGGTTTATGCTAAATTGTAATATGCGCTCAGGTATTATATCTGTCCCACTTGTTGAGCTATTTGTTGCATTGTTTGTCTATTTCTATTTTTGGCTTTGAGTTTGTTGGGGGTTGGTGTTATGGTGTGTATACTACTACAGGAGGAACAGATTCTGTTTTGATGAAGGTAGTGTGGATAGTCATTTCGTGAAATGATGACAGAACACACATGATCGATTGGTGAAGAAATTGAGCATTTCCGATTATTTGGAAGAGTGATTGAAGCAAAACCACTGTAAATCTTTCAGCCGTCAGTGCCCTCTGAAGAAACATCTGTGTCGTTCTGATTCTTACCATCGGACCAGCAGGCCGTGCTCCAGAAAGTTCTTCAGGTTGGGTAGTGTCTGCTGCAGGTCTGGGGTGGTCAAGCCGTGTTGATATCTCAGCTGCAAGACAAGGGAACACACACCGCGTCATTAACCTCAAACAACCTACATCGTGCATCCTTCAACCTTCAACCTTATACATAGCTGGCGCTACAGCGAATCACTCGCACACGTGTGCACATTCTCCGTGTTTGGGTGTCGTTGGGAGAAGAAAGAAATACCACCTACAGGAGAGGTCTGAAGCAGACATTCTTTCGCCATGACACGTTTCTACTCTCCCCCTCATCGGTCCATTACTCATCTGGACACACAATGGGCATCCTTCCCTGATAACAGGCATGCACGCTAATACGTAAGGTGTGTGTGGAAAGACAGGGGATGAGGTGCGGGTGGCTAGAAAAAAAAAAGAACTTGCTGTCAAGACATCTGGACGAAATGGCGCAGAGAGAGAGAGAGCGAGCGCACATTAGAAACCCTGGTAGATTCGTCTGTGGTTCCACATCTAAATTTGGCCTTGAATGTCCCCTCCCTTGTATCACAGTGCTTTATTTCATGATGATAGAATCAAATCCAGCAAAGAAATAAAAAAAAAAGAAGAGAAAAATCAACAAGGCCACCTTGAAACTCCAGCTGTCTGTGCCAGAAATATCTCCTCCAACAGTTGAGTGATGTCACAGCGAGCCAGCTCTTGTCTGGCGGAGTTTATTTAACCGATATTACTGAACAGCAGAGGAGCATCACGCCGCACGTCCGGCGTATATCTCTGAGGCCCCTGTGTCTCTCTCTGAGACACAGACACACACACACAATGTTTTTTTTTCTTCCAAACACACACTTCTGATGAAGACATGCAGCGCACATGACACCGAAACATCACTCACCGGGGATAACGGCGTCTTCGTGTACGAGCTCATAACGGATGAGTGACATGATAATAAAAGGAACCACAGAGAAAAATATCTTTGAGCCTCCGAGGGGCAAAGGTCACGTTTCCCTGTTTTTTTGTTGAACAGTTTAGGATGAGACAAACTGTTTTCAGGGTATCAGCAGCCCCCAAATCACATCAATACCCGTTTCCTTGTGGTAATTGCCGTAATATTTATTTAGAGTCCTGCTGTACTGGCTCTGGTAAGGCTTGACAAATGGCGGGAGGTGTGGCATAGGAAGGAGCACTCAGAGGCCACATGTGCATGCATGTCAAATTTGTACTCAACATAGAATAACCAAATCCCACTCTGTCTGAATAGCTGCCAGAATAACGTGTAAACCGTACGATATGAACGGTGCGGCGTGTGCATGACATGCAAGGATTATTTATTGTCATTATGCAGCACAGGGATGCAGAACAAAATGCAGTTTTCAGCGCAAAAAAAACATGACAAAACAAAAACAGAAGTGCATTCCTGTAGTGCATCAAGAGGAATGTAAACAGCAGCAACAAAAACAATTCTCTGGACAGATACTATGGCTGACATCTTCACATAAAAAACTCAACATCAGGAGTCCAGCGGTCCGCTCATCAAGTGCAGCTTGATCTGGGATGCCACGATGGAGTCAGGTCTCTGTGAAGACGTGGACTCTACAGTCACCGACCTCCCGCTGCTTGGTCTTATTTCATCCATCTTATTGTCCTGCGACCGGGCTTCAGACAGCCAGGAGCAGGCTGGGTAGTGGAGTAGCCTCAGGTCCTAGCAGGGTTAGCTTAGCTTCCATCTCGGCTCTTCTCCCTCTCCTCGGTGGCGTTTGGTCCGGCAGGTCTGGCTAGGGGTCGGCCATGATCGTCTTAAGGGCCACTGCACCTTTTCCGATGTTGAGTGTATTCTGTCATATGCCGTAAGTGCTCCAGTAATAATAATAATTTTGACATGTGCCAACGTGTTTTTATCAATGTTCCAGTGTGTGTGTGTGTTCTGGCCTCAAATGGACAGTCATGACAGTATCGGAGGAGGACTTTATCAAAAGAAGCTCAGTGGGACAAGGGGTGTCGCCACGAAAAACCCAGATGGTGATGGAACGGTCCAAAACCTGTGCAAACAACACAAGAGGTCCATTCATGGCTCGGAGTAAACCTCGGGGTCTGACCAAATGACGGCGTTGCGCTGTCCACAGGGCCAGCTCAACGGAATTGGGTTTGAAGCGTTGGGCCAAGATCAATAACACCACCAGTTCAGAAACAGAAAGAGCATAGCAACATTGGGCTGGGGGGGGGGGCCTTGTTCTGTGGCCAGATGCAAAAAAAAAGAAGAGGAAAATCCCAATCTCATGCATTTCTTAAGGTCACGGTCTAGAAAGTATGAATCAGAAATCGGGAACCAGATATGAGCAAAGCATAAATATTTTGGCTTCAGCGAAGGTAAACAGCGTTTGCTGGACATGCTTTATGCTTTCTTTGACTCAGTCGGAAGCCGTAACAAAATGCTATCTATAAATTCCATTACTCGCCTTGAGCCCTGAAGTGTGTGTAATAGCCACAGTGTGTGTCTGACAGGAGACCCTATGTCACATTACACGGCTGTATGTCTGAGAGAGAGAGTGTGCATTTGTATGTGTGCCTCCTATTGTTTTCCTCACGAGAAGAGACGTTGCCGAGCTCGCAGCACATACCGATACTGGATATGGGTGAAGACAGGAGAGTGATGGGTGACATCATTTGACTTCATTACTATGGAGCTCTCTGAGGGGGATTAAAAAAATGGAGTCCAGGACTCCTCATGATGTATGCCTCCGTCAGGCCGACGCAGAACAACTGGAAATTCATGCGCGTTTGCCAAATCTCTGCCAGTGGGCACCAACAACACCTGAGTTAAGTGTCTGGTTGGCAGCGGTGCAGAGCCGCCTGCACCGGGTGTCTTTGCGATGAGTTGTGTTAAACACGTTCAGACAGTTTGGAGTAGTGCAGCCCTATAGCTGACCCAGCGCTCAGCCAGCCAGACTCCATCAATATTCATAAACTGGTCTGGCCCTCCCTGCTGGAAGCGGCCTTTCGTGTTTCTATGTGTATATTTATATGTGTTGCTCATGGCCTTCGTCTTGGGAAGGCATATATCTTGGACGCTGCAAACATCAACCGCCTCCCTTCGTCTCACAGCAGAAAAAAGAAAAAAAAAAGAAGCAGAAAAACAGTGACCCGGCCGTGTCATCTGAGGGAAAAGAGAGGAAACGCGTGAGGCGGCTTAAAGACATAAGAGCTGGTTGTCATTTCTAATTGTCGGCGCCACAGAGGTTTTGACTGTAGGGCTGAAACAAACAGCTGAGCGGGGAATAGGTGTAGATTCTGGTTCTGTACACCCAAAGTGGCCTTTGGGAGTGTGTTGTAACTGATATGAGGCAATGTGTTGTAATTCATATGAGGTGAAACACAATGAACTGATTCCTGTTGCACACAACAAGAATAGAAACTGAGATTTGTGATTGATGTCTTGGTCAAATTGATCCATATAAGTGTATAAATATATATATATTAATTTTTCTTCATTTTTTATGCAGATTTCCCTCTAATTATTAGAGTCTAATAGACCATCCGCTAAGCCCCGCCCCTCACTGCTAGTCCATCAAGCTGTCAGAGCTACCTCGGAGCCCACACTGTCACTAACCGCACTCCCTGAATAAACAATTATTTCATCTCATTTCAAAGAGAAGCAGACAGAAAAATAAAATAAAAAACCTGAGCCTACCATATAGCTTTAAAATGGTTTTCCATATGTTGTCATGTATGTAAAGAACACAAATGAACACAGTTAGCTGACTACCTGACTTGTAGAAGTATATTATTTAAACATTATTCATATAGGAATGATTCTGTCCCAAGCTTTTTGATCCATATAAGCGCTTGATCACTGTATCCGTGACCACTATAAGTGGCTTACACTGTAATTCCTGAGTCCGCAACCCAGTGAAGTGAGAATTCTTATGCAAACACGGCAACGAGAAACAACCTCTGAGGGTTCCTAATTCAACAGCTCCAGACCAGATCACACAAATGGCTCAGAATCAGTCCACCTGAGACAGCTTGTCATTCCTCGTTTCCCTTTCATACATCACCGTGATGAATGCTGGCGGAGTCCCTTGCGTGCTCGTGCTTATGTGTACAGGAACAGTGCTTTCAAGCTGCTGGCCACGGGCTTCTTTGTAATGGGGCTAACCAGATCGTGGTGAGAAATTCCCAGGGCCCATTGAGGGCGGCTGAAAGGCGAGAGGAGCTGGAAGACGGGGGGGCCCTTTCACATGATGACATAGTGAAACAGATCCGGCCAGGTCTCCCCCTGTCGCTGCTCACACCTTTGTGTCTGGACACTCCCTTCCCTGTTTTGCTATTCTACAAAACCCACGCAGGGCTGTGGGGATTCCTCAACGTGTGTAGCAATCAGCGGGTGTGACTGAAAGGTTTGGTATGAGCCTGTGTGAGAGTCCAGAGGATGAGCGACTCATCATCCTCATTCATCTCAAGGATAAAGTAACAGCCCAAAGAATGCAGCGGTGTATACAGTCCCGGTCTGCCAATCCACAGGAGTAAACACGCTGAAGCTGACTAGAGCCGGCGGGGAAACCAGTCCGTTTACAGTACACGCCACCCATCATTTGGCAAAAAAACCTGCTTGTTTGCGCCAAGCTCTGTGCAGAGGCTAAACAAACACGGCCCGGCTGATGCCACGTATCTCTGTTTCCCCGGGTTTGTCAGTGCTAATCACCCTCACGTCAGGGCCGCGAATGCGGGCGGGCTGCAGAGAACTTTGAGGTTGATTGCCGGTGACGCGGTGCAGGAAGAAGTGCCCAGGTTAAAACAAAAAAAAGCCACTTGTCAGCGGCGGACATCCCAACGGTTCCCCCGGTGCGCGTCATTAGCATCGTTTGACAGGCGGTCTTCCACTGTCGCTGGAGGAAAGTCTGTCTGGGTCGCAGGGTGTTTTCATCAGGAGAGTTGCGTTTCATGTGTCAAGAGGGTTAAAAGTCTCAAAAATCAAACCCGGGAGTATCCTGTGCATGTCTGACCTGCATCATGGACTATTACCCTGTGATTCATAATCAGCAGGCTTTTGTCCACTGGGGTAAAAATAGAAAAGCTTATTTTACAGAGTGCATCGCTTTTACGTAGTCCCCGGGGGGGATAATCAGGGAGCTCATTAGGTCCTATGACAGCTTGTTGTAGAGGGGATAACCAGGTGTTCCTCCCTCCACCGTCCCTCTGGTCAAACTGTGGACTGGATACTTCAGCAGAGAGCAGGGAGGTTGACACAGACATGGGTCTCCAGAGATACATAGACCTCATATGTAGAGAAGTGGAGCCATGGGAGATAACCTGACAATATTTCACGGGCTGTGCCTCTTCTGGTTAGGATGACATGATTCATGAACAGCTTACATACCAGAGAAGAAAAAAAAACAAGCTGTAAAAACAAATAATATTATAAGAGCTGAACGATACCGCGGCGTAAGAAAACATCCTGCAACAAATTATGGACGTCGGTGTGGACTCCTCGGTTACAGTGTACTGTCGCGCTTGTCCCGTCATCTCTGCTGATCCGGCCAGGAAGTGCGATGAAGTCTGCACGCTGGGCTGTTAATTATTAAGCCAAAGCTAACAGTGTTCCTGAGACCTGCCCACCCCAAACAAAGAAGCACCCGGTCACACTGCTAACTAGTCTGTGGAAGTTAAAACACACAATTACTGTGGTTAAAACTAAACTACTCCAATTACCATTACAATCTGACCCTTCTGTGTTAGAGTCTAACGCACCGTACTGTAAGCTAATGTTGCATTCTATTTGGACTGATACAGGTGGTGCTGTATATTACGGGCCCTTACTCAATCATTTTAATACGATACAATAAAATGTTGAATAAGCAGCAGTTTCTTGGCTCGTGAGAGCATGACTTTTTTTTTTGTTTGAGCATCCATGGTGTCCTCTGGAGCCGTTTGGCTGGCGCATGAAAACCACATACCCCACACAAAGCTCACGGAGCCATTAACTCCAGCCAAGAATTTGCCTGCAGATGATTCGTTTCACACCGGACTAAACTTCCCCGATGGCAGCAGGTGAAGTTTTACTCTCCTCATTAAATCAGCGTGTGCATGTTCCCGTTTTAATCCTCTCATTACGCCTG
Organism: Pholis gunnellus; assembly: GCF_910591455.1. NCBI lineage: Eukaryota > Metazoa > Chordata > Actinopteri > Perciformes > Pholidae > Pholis > Pholis gunnellus. The sequence goes on from NC_136540.1 coordinate 23,585,352, forward strand.
TCTGTTTGTTTCCCTACGACCAACTCACACAGTGGCACATCGATCCAATTATCTTACGGTTTTTTTTTGTTTACTGCTCTGTGAGCTCGGGGATCTTTGCCAGAAGATCTGCTGTTGCCAACCTTTGGAAGTCCGGCTTTAAAAAGGAGTAAACAACTCATTCACCTCAGCGGGCTCATATGGTTGGTTAGCACGTCCATCAGAACGCCGTGTTTACAGATGCAGAGATTTTCTGTCTGATCTATTGTTTTGACATTTCGATAAACAGTTTGACTCGTCCAGAAGAATTACAGCGCTGGCGTTATCTTATGTGGCCTCACGTGTTTTTGTGTTTATTTTACCCCAAAACCTACAACATAACAGAACTATGCTCGACTATTGCTTTCAACATGGGAAATAAAACAATGAATTATTGTTCATTTCTCCCCTCGCAGCTGAACCAGAAAGTGACAACTAGGTAATTACAACGGAAACGGTTCTTCACAATCTTACTTGAACTCCGCTTTGCAGTGTTTGTAGCTATGAGCAATGGACAGGAATAATAATAATACAAATGTTAAAAAGCTTCACGATTGATAACGATAAAAAACAATCAATAAGTTTATCATGGTGGATTTCCATTTAAGGGATAATCGTGAACATTCTCACCAGTGACTTGAAGAAGCTTCTACCTCGCTGTCGTGGTAGAGAAGTGAAGAGAACGACCCTGATTTTGAAAAATAGGTCTTGAGAAATGATCATGTAGGAAAGAGCCGACTTAAAGGCTCATCATTTGTTTTCTTTGACTTATTCTATATTTATGCAGAGGGATCTTAAGATTTATGATGACTTTGGTGCATGTCTCGCTTCTGGCAGCTGTAACAGAAATGCTAGGAACCAATTGCAAAAACATTCATTCTTAACACAAAGGGTGATAATGTAAGATAAAAAAAATACACCCAGGACCTCTGATGTCCATAAAAGACTCTTTAGAATGATTGTACTTTCTGGTCTTATCGGCATCTTCTTCACCCCCCCCCCCCTCCCCCCCCTCCTCTGAGAAGCTCTTTCTAGCTCACTGGTGGATTTGAAATGGTTGATTATGTTGGCTACAGCGCGGTGCTCCAATGATTCCGCCCATCTGGCTTACTGTGGGCACATAATGAAACTGGCCCTGCACAGCCTTCACTCATCCACTAAATAAGTTACAGTGAAATGTTGACCATACAAAAACGGCCCGAGACAAAGCGGCTGCAGATGGGAGCGGTGACGTGAAGTGAAAGAATGATTGTAAATAGGTTTCACAGGAGAAGGAGAATGTGAGAATGATATGTTAATTCTTCCCCCCGCTGTGTATTTACAGCTATATCCTCTGTCGGTATTCGCCGACCTCGTTATTTGCAGCTCTGTGTCGTACGACGGTAGGTGAAGCCTCACATGGTGCAATGGAGGCTCAAAACCTCAACAATCATGTGGTGCTGCGTTGAATATGAAATCCAACTTGATTAATCACCGCAGCCTTTCATGTGTCTCAATAAATATACAGAGCCGGGCCGAGAAGTTGTTTGAGTCTGGCTAGAGTCATATAATTCATTCGCAACAGAAACTCGCTTCCCTTAAACCCGGAGCAGTTTTCTGGCCTTGAATACGTGCCACGGTCATCATCATCATCCAGTCTTCGAGCCAAACTGGGAATCTGGATCCATAAACACCACAGGCGTTTGCTTACCGCAGAAAATATCTTCCCACATGTTCCTAGTGGGAGGAATCCCCGCCGTCTCAAACATGCCTTTCAAAAAGGTATTTCATGCAAAATCTTTAGCTAAAATAAAATTTGTATTTAATTTCCTAACATTGCCACTTCCTACACTGGATGTGGACTGAGCAAGAACATGCCGTAATGACATGTTGACAGTCCGACATAATGACTCGGGCCTATTGATCGGAGAAATTATTATTCCTCCAAATGGCTGACTTCAAACGCTCCAAAGGGCAAAGAGAAAAGAAGGACCAGCAAAGTATCACGTTATTACTTCTTCTTTGTTTTCATCAAAATGTTCAGACGAAGTAAACCTCCAACACAACAAACTTGTGTAGGAACTCTTAAGCTGGAGGGATTGTGCGATAAAATCATTGCAAATTAAAATACTGAATGGAGCTGAAGCTGCCGAGTCCACCAGTGACACAAGACTTCCAGAACCGATTGGACAGAAGTCGGACCGATTCTCTCAAGTCGTTATCAGATTTGATGTCGATATTAAATGATGACTGGCTAATAAACTGCTCCCGTCATTTCCATAAATGTGTCAACACCGGCGATACAAAAGAACAACTGATGTCAGCCCTCCAGGGTTTGAGAAAATAAATCACACTTTCCTTCACTCCAATTAAATCAACCAATACAACAAACACCTGCTCTAATTTGTTGACGATCAGACATGGAAAGACACATTTTTAGATATTCGTCTTTAGTGGTTGAAAACAGATGAAGAACACTTTCAGGTGAAATGTAACTAACTGTTGTCAGCTACTTGAAGAGACGCATCAGGACTGTGTGTGTTGAATGAAAGTCATGGGTTCATACTTTTATCAGCATCTTATCATCTAATGCTGCCTTCAAATTGAACTTGTGAGCTCGTGGTTTGTGACGTAGGAAAAAAGATGAACTTCCAAGACCTCTACCATTTCTGAGAACGTCAACAAACACGTCGCAAAAAAATCTCCACTTCCGATTTGAGTCAAGAGTCCAAAGAGTCACATGGACTCTTCTCGTGAACACGGTAGACATTCTAGAAGCTCAGCTTATAAAAGGCCTGTAACTGATCTACAGCGTATAAAATCACAATTATCATCTTATGATGATCATTATCATCATCTTGCTCTGAGCGAGATAATTGGAGCGGAGCTCAAATTAAATGTGAAAAGGTGTCATTTGTCTTTTGTCAGGAGGGGGCGTTCTCAAAGCCTGAAATTTGGTGAAATTGCTGGTCAGCTTTCCAAACTCCACGATGATTTTGTGCTTCAGGCCGGGAAAGCTCTACTCATTGCAACTTCGACATGAATTGCCTTTCAGAGTCCTCTCGAGAGCCTTTCACTTTCATAAACATATCCACACCTCTAGACGATTAGATAGCAGATAGTGGAGCGCTATGTGTTTAGGATTATGGTGTTTGACTAAGTTATTGACTTTAGCAGCGGCCTTATCACTGTAAGATGTTTAAGAACCAAAGCAAACTCAACACACGTGTCCATGGGAACTGCCTGACTGCATGGCACTACATGTTTAAGCACCTCCTCGACAGCTGAAATGTAATATTCTTTGCACTTCCCGTCTCTCTTGCCATTTCAAACAAGCGTGTAATAAAACTGCTTTTAATATCGCATACTGGAGGTTTCTTCCACTTCATTTAACATCCTTTAACTCTGCTCCTTTTGCTCTCCCCTCCGCTCCGTCTCCTACCTCACTGTGGTAATGCAATACAGGTGTGGTGCCCAGGTCCGATTCAAACGCGGCCCTATAACTCAAACCAGATTCTTCTGCCGCGGTACTTGTCGTTACACTTTGCTGCGTATCGTATTGCCGCCAAATTCAGTCAACAGATTTACATAATTACGGGAAAGGCTGTGCGAGATGAATAGGAAATTCTGTTAGGGGGGGACCACCGGTGACAAGAGACCAATGTCAGTCTCCTCTGACCCCAATCACCGCGGGGCAGGTGGGAGGCGGGTACCGCCATGCCTACGGTCTTAATGAGATCCCTTCATGATGTGGTTATTTAGTCTGTGTATGACAGTCAGCATGCAGAGGAGGCCAATGAGTGTTATGTGCTACAGTGACACCTATTGGACGAGCCACCGTCCTTGAGGGACGCTCTGGTCCTCGAGGGCTAATGGCCCTCATCACTGTGACACCGGAGCCCGGCTATTGCTGGTAAGTAACACGAAACCCACCCAGGGGCTGACCCTGTTTGTGAAGTCACAACACTGGGGTCAACTTCCTGTTAGCAGTGTTGGCATGCAGGGCCATCATCAATCCTCAGCTCTCACTAAGGACTCCCGGTGCCCCTGGGTGAGACTTCACTGGTCTGTAGCTTCAAATTCAAAGCATACGGAGCGGGTTCCTAAGGGATACCACGGACGCTGAAGGGCGAACGGTGCCAAACGGGGAAAGGCACAAGATGTCTGATGGGTGACTGGAAGGAACGGAGGACAGCCTGGACTCCGCACAGGTCTAATGTCTTGTTAGCGTGGAAAGATACATAAATGAAGGAAAGTGCTCCTGAAAAAAACCGCAACAAACTTCGCCCTAGTTGTAGTACGCCGCCTTTTAAATGAAGCTGCCAAATATAGTTGCTAAAACATTATTTCAATTTAGAGTCTGATCACACATTTTATTATTTGGAATAAAAGTGTTGTGGTATTTTACAAGGGAAATCTTTTTTTATGTGTGTTGTCTTTCCACAAGGCCCCAAGGAAAATAGTCGGCCAGAGAGAAGGATGAATATATGGTTTGTGGGCAGGTGCCTATCCTGGCCTCGTGCTGCCCACAATTTCTCTCCCTTCCACTGCTTGTGAATGGGCGCATTATATGTTCTTCGCTTCCTCGTTATTTTGTGGATGGCTTTACGACTGAGATTTTTCTATTAGTGTTACCACCGGATTGGAGGTCACAGGGAGAGCCTGGGCTGCCATATTGTGTACATCTGTCCCAGTCACTCACTTTCAAAACGTATGGGTTTCAAAGTGACGGCTGACGAGAGCTACTTATCCAAATAAATGTCTGCAGTTATTTTAACAAGTCCAAAGTGCGAGTGGGCCAAAACAAGAAATGAAGAATGGATGATAAACGATCTGGGATTCACTTTGGTTGTTTCTCACAATTCCTCAAGACGTAAAAAGTAGCAAACGTTTGCATCTGGCTAACAACGTTATTGAACCTCGTTCAGCCTGATTCATAGAAGCTATTTGTCAAGTATGAATACAACCTCGATGACAGAAAAATGACCATGTCTGGCCGTACAGTCCAACTGACTCGCCAACTACATGCCCTATCAAAACAGTAATCAGAGAGCCCCAGATTAAAGCTGAGGCTTCCAAGATTTCACAGTTCAAAAGGGATTTCCAAACACTTCCTGCTACTATTCCACCAGGATAAAACACGCAGCATCAAACTGCTCCGAGGAGGAATTGGGCTTGGTGAGGATAAAACTATAAAATCGGAAAACGAGAGATCTTTCATATATCCGCACAGTGAAGGACTAAGCTATGTGTATCACATGCAATATAACGTACCTATGTTTTCTTGAATGTGCATTTTTGTGAGCATCTGTGTAAATGTGTAGGAGCCAGCCAGAGCCATCGGGATAATGTTAAGAACAGATGAAGCATTAGCAGGCATCCTAGTTGTAAGCCGACAGATCCGCTGTACCTGAGCTCTGGAAGAACAGATCTGAGCGGTCGGCTCTCCGAGAGCAAAGTCCACATTCTGCTTCAGAATGAACTCTAACACAAGAACATTGGACAGAACGGTACAGCTTCAGTGACCAGAGTGGTTTAAAAGCTAACGCTAATTAACGATGTGCTCATGTCAGCTGCACAGGTTTTTACCTTATAGCTGGCTGATGCTACGCTATGATTGGCCAGTCTGCACAAATAGAATAGCGATAGAAATGATTTCTCCATAAAGGCATGTAAATGAAAAAGCAGCACAATCGTACCACAAACAGAAGAAAATAAGGAACTCTTGGCTTTCGGTTTCATTGGCTCCAAGTATCAGGTTGAAACCTGCCACGGTACGGGAGGAGTAAAGGCCGTGTCCGGTTTACCTTGGAGAGCCTGCAGCGCTCTCCGCTCATCTGGGTTTGTTCAACTGTGACCCTGCATAGTGTCAGAATTGTGGTTTGCAGTGCAGTTTTGGCTGCAGTGTTAGTCCAATACAGAGAGATTTGGTCATAATGAATGGCTTAATAGAATCAATCTTACCCGAGAAATACTTGCTGCAAAAAACAACAACATGTGGAGCGTTTGCTGTTTTGTTTTAATCAGATAAAATGCTGTAATCTGTGATTAGACTGGCGGACCCAAATTCACAATGTCCTCAGACTGAGTGCTATCCAGAGTTCAACCCGCTCAACTTTATGCTGAATAATAACAGCTCACAGCTCTTAACTCGTTTGCCCGTGAGGACAATGATTAGATGCATTTGCTACACTTTCTCTCCAGCCTCCATGTGCTACAGCCAAATAAACATACAGTAATATACTGTAGTATAATACACACAATACATAACATTCCCACAAAATCCCTGTACAGTCAGAAGACAACAACCTATATTAGTCATAATGATGCTCCACTTTGTTTCCAGAAAAAAAGATTTTCATATTAAATAAAAAACAACATACAAAATAACACATAAATGGCTGAATTTTAAAAAAGAATTCTCAAATTCTCAAGGAACCAAATACGCTTCGGACTTGAAGAGCGAGGCGGAAACCGACTGATGAACAAGAAACAAATAGCTATTGTGTGCTACAGTTTTTCTTCCCCCCACACACACACACACACTTTTGGTAGCCAACTATGTGGATTGTTCCATTAATTCAGCATGAGGGAAAGAGTGTGAGGTTGAATGTGTGGTTTCTAACTCTCTAATGAGCTGGAACGAGGCCACTGCTGAACTGAAGGTTAAAGTGAAATCCGGTTCTCCTGCAACGGCCAATTCATAAAAACCAAAGCGTTGCAGCTTCAGAGAGATTAGCTGTGGTACAAGGTAACACTGTAACTAGAATAACCATCGTTTGGTTTAATGGTTATTTTACTGTCCATGAACAGTTCATTGCTATACACACATTATATCTACCATATTAAGTTGGTGATTAGCAAATTATTTGTAAAGCTTCAAAAATTGTCTAAGAAACATCTACAAACATCACATGTACATCTATCTATGTAATTCTTTATAGATGGATTAAACGATGGCAACTGGGTTGTTTACAAATAATATGATAATCATTAACAAATACTGAATATTGTATGCAACATAATGATAATATGTGCAGCAATAAACTGTTAAAATAAAAAATGATAGCATTACTAATAATTAGTAAACAATATTTATTATTTTTCCTTGGTTAAAATAACTATTTAAGTTGACTTAACCATCCGCTTAATACCCTTTATTAATGGTTTATTATGAAGTAACAAACTAAAACTAAAAGGTCAAGTGACACGATACATAACCAATCTACAAAAACATCCAAACAGCTGTTCACACAGCACCACCTTGGATGTATTGATCATGACTTGTGATCTACAGACTGACGGAGGTCAGGTGGAGAAAAGTCAACAGCGATGGCGGAGATGAATTATCAACTGCTCCGGCCGCCTGGTTCTCACAGAAATACTCTCCTCCTCCAGAATAACTTTGTGCTCCTAGCGGTCGTGAGGCTTCAGGCTCCAAGCGCGTAAAAAGCCAAACACATGAGCTGACATTATATAATTACAGCGTGTGCATTTGTGTTTATATTTGTAGTTGGGTGCAGTTTCTGTGGACGGCATCCTAATTGCTCTGAAAAGCCAACGACTTGGCCGAGACATGTTTTAACTCGTTTCCATGGGGACGACATCAGTATTGGCAATGACTTGTGCACTTAAACTTTAGAGATGCCTTTTCTGGAGTCATAATTGGGTGAGTAACAATCTGGAGCGCAACAACAAACAGAACAGTTGAGATGCAATCAAACTGAATCCAAGCATAAAAGCTGGAACTAAACTTTTCACAGTGTTTTGTGTATTTATGCACTGTGTAGTCAACGTCAGCCCCGGAGACATTCTCTGTCTGTATAGTTTTAGTGTAGGAATGGAAAGCCCGATGCAGATGATCCGCATCAGAACCGGTGTGCATAGATGTCTAAGGAATAGTATGAACCTTTACAGTGTTCATACAGACAATATCTTGGAAATAACTGTTCAAAGAAAACATCTTTTACACTAATTATTTTCAAAGGAACACTCACACAGCCTCCTTTTTTTTCTTTTTTTTTTGTACTTGAGCTGGTGTTTATTCAACAGCTGCTTTCATGAGCCACTTAGCCCCTCTTTCCCCCCGAATAACTGTAAAACGATTATTGGGCCTCTGGGACAGCAGGCCTCGGCTCATCACAGACGCTTCATTAATAAAGACAAAAGGCGGTGGCTGGATGGATAGTTGATGACACCAGAGCTGTATCCTCTCCCCCTGGCGGAGTAATGGAGGCTGACATCAGGGGGTGATGGAGAGACACACTGGCCTAATGAGGTGGGATTGTATTTGATGGACGGGAGTGTTACAGTGACTGACATTCAGAGAAAGAGACTAACGCTGACATGAACTTGATAAAAAAAATAAAAAATTAGGGGAAAGAAACTCTGATTCTCTTAACACGGTGATGAGTGCCACTGAAAGAACTGCGCTAATTCAGATGAAAAGCTGCCGATTGGCCGGAGTGAAAGGGCTGTAATGAAACCCACATGGCAGCAAGAAACGGCACCGAGTAACACACAGAGCCAGCATGGCTGATATTCTTTCAAATACTGACCAGATGAGGCCAGCATTGTTTTATTCTGAGAGCTGTTCAGCATCATTGAGCCACAGCGAGGCCTCCGCTCATGACTGAATACCTCTACTCCCAAACACCCATGTGACAGCACACAGGGTTTGATGAATTAACAAGAAAAACAAGTTTTTCTAAACTTGCCGACATAAAATATACTTGGTCTCTGCCCTCCGCCATTCTTTGGAGACGTTGGCGGGGGCCCCCGGAGGAAAGCCCGGCCTGACAAAAACAGCCCACAAGCAGAGAGAACTCTTTTGTTTTGTACTTACTTTGTAAAAACTGAAGGAACCGAAAACGCTGATATTTCAAACACACAATGACATAACTACGATCACAGCGAGAGATATAACCTCCAGGGAAGACGTTTTTCTCTCTTCTCCTTTCATCTACGGAGCAGTTAGTTTCCTTCTAACCTAAGCAGACAATTTTTAGATATCACCATAGAAACGTGAAGCGGATTCAGTCGCAACAGAGGAGCTCTCTGCAAGTGAAGGGGACTTCAGAGAGGCCTGGAGCCGAGCGGTGTGGCACATCAGGAGAGCAGGGCTCCAAACAAACAGGCCTCGGCTACAAATTCAAACCAGCTGGAAACTGCAGACGCGCTATTAAGTAAATGGCGGAGCGGAGCGGCCAACACTTTTCCAAACACCCGGAATCACGGCAAAGCCCTCGTATTTCAGAACACTGTGCCAGTGGAACCCACAGTCTGACCTGCGGGGAGGAGATATTCTGAGATGATGATCAGAACACAACTCCACTGACCGACTAGAAGAGACGATAAAAGTGAATAAAACATGTCACTTAACACCTCATCTCCAGATCTCAACTATTTATTATGATGTTATGGGATAAAATATACTATCAATTCAGAAACGGAGTACTTTGGCAAGTATGAAACTCACTCTTGCTCTCCTAAACTCTCACTCACACAGACACAGGACTAACATTTACTTCCATCCTTATACTTAGTGGAGCTAGCTGCTCTGGTGCTCCTTTGTGGTGACGGACAAAACCTGGAACTACAAACCGCAAAATGTGGAAATTCAATTAGATGAATTTAAGTGTTTCATAAAGTCATAGGTGGCTGTCCAGAGGAATTCCCATAAAACTCTGGGGCTCAGGCATAATCGCAGCGCACCGACGGCCTTACTGCCGCGCACACACACAGGCACACACAAACACACACACACACACACACACACACACACACACACACACACACACACACACACACACACACACACACACACACACACACACACACACACACACACACACGCCCCCACGCTGGAAACCGCAGGACGGTGACACACACACACCCACAACCGCGGTCTGAGACCTGCTTTGTGAATCGCTACTTATGGCCGACGTCAAGCCGACGGACTTCGACGACCACTCTCGATGGCTTACATTGTTGTTTCTTATCAAACGCAGGGACCCGCGGGGCGGTTGAGGCTTTGCGAGCCCACTGCAGCCGTTCCATAATCAGTGGACCAGTGCACACAGTGGATGGAAAATATCCCTTTATACAAAAGGGTTCTCCTGCTTCTGGTTGTAAAAAGGGTCCCACAACAACCCGCTCTGCCCAATGAGTGGCACTGGATGTGAGCTGTAGCCAACAACAGAAGTTTGTTGATGGAAAACAGGGACCACACAGTAGGGCTATGAAAACCCATGGGCACAGAGAAGTATACATTAAGGCCTGGGTTTGGTTAATAGGTAGCTTGAACAAGGAGTTTCAGACGACTAAACCACTGGGAGCTGAGTTTTTTCTTTTCCTTTTTTCCTCCTGGCTGTTTCTTCAGTGCAGAAAAACACTTCTTATCTACAGGAAATAGAAGTTCTCGCTAGTGATTCGTCCTGTGGCAGGGCGGGCAGCTGGTCAAGCTTCTCATCACACACAATGTGCTCAGCCTGTGCCGAGAAACATAAACCACAGGTTGTACCAAACTCCTGTTTCTTTATAGGTTCACTATACGATAATCAGAGCTTTAAGGAAGCAGCAAACAACTATTGCCGATGTAAAGATACAGTGGAGCTTCTCTGTGCTTTGTTGACATAGCCGGGCTGGTTGCGCGTGCTTTTAGTGCATGTTAGCGCACGTGAGCGTGCCCCACTGGCCACCGCTCTGTGCTGCAGCGGTTACAGGTGACGAGGCGTCGTTGCCGAAGTGAATTTCTTGTTTAGCAGCTGTAAAGCTGCGTTTTCGCCTTTATTTGACAGTGACGGTGTAGAAATGGGAGGGGCTTATGTTGCGGTTATATGGCATCACTGTAACCACTCGGCTACCAAGAAGCTCCTTTTTGCTTACTTATGAAAATGTAAGGATACATAGGCTACAGCACGTATACTGCATTTAAAGAAAAAAAAAAAAAAACACTATTACGTTTGATGTTAATTCACCTATTCACCTATAATCTGCATTATTTAATGCACCCCTATTATCATAATGATATTCAGATAGTGTCTGTATAATGCATACAATGAGATGACAGTGCACTGTAGGCTTCAGACTACAACCTTTAGACTGATCTAATCTTAAATCCAGCATTATGAAAACAGACTCCCCTCCTCTCTCTTTGCATCAATCACCAGAGGGAGAGAGCAGACAGCCATCAGCCTACTGTCTGTGTCAGGCCGCTGAACAACCACCCAACTCAACCCACGCAGCTCTCAACTAAACCCACTTATGACCTGCCAAAAATAATTCCTCGCTTGAACCGTGACAAATAAAGTACGCTAATGAAGTGCTTTTTACTGTCAGCGGAGTACGGAGATGTGGTTAAAAGTGGCACCTTAATGGCGTCCAAATGCAAAACACATTGTCAGAGTCAGGGGCCTTCAACTTATCCTCTATTCGATACAAGGGGGAGATTACCCAACATTTGTACAGCATGTGGCCATGTGGGAGAGGACGCTCGGAGCGGATTCAGGTTGTTCTTCACCGCGCTGAAGCAGGAACACTTCTCCTTCCTGTTCGGACTCAAGAGTGACGTATATATTACGTTGGCTTGGCGCTACATGTTCTGCCGTCTGTCCCACCCATTATGCGTTTTATCATATCAATCCCTGTGAAATGGAAAACGGATGTGGCTGTTCTGGAGGGGTGGAGACAATGAGTGGCAGCAGGCGTTTGAAATGGCCTGATTACTTCCAGGCTGTGTCTGGAAGTGAGAGATGGTGGCGGAGCCCTGGTCCAGGGTTCAGGTAAACAAACAGCCTGGCCTACACTTGGCCGCACTATGATTTCTGAACACGGAGGAGTCTGTTTGGACAGTGGAGATGTAATCATCGGTTTTTCTTATCCTTTTTTTCTGGAACGTTTTTTGGAACGTACCAAGGGCAACAGGCTTCTGAGGAAATCTGGAATAGTTTGGTATAAACATTTTCCAATTCCAATTCAAAGGAATTCAAGCGATGGAAGAGTGAATAAATGGTAATAAGTACCGCAAATGTGGCCAGATAGAGCCGGACTTTGCTCCTGGAATAATACATAAATGATCGTTAGCTGGACCCTTAAGAGAAGACACCAAAAAACATTTGACCTAATAGATATCACCATGAAACTGCCCTAGTTGATCACTTAAATAAGACAATTATTTTTGTATTAAAAAGTTTTCTAAAATGTTATGTTTAAAATCTGAGCGTTGAATAAAGCCGGGTACAAAATGATTGGTTCATTTTGTTGACATATTTGAGTCAACGTTTTTTTACAGATGCAAGTTTGGATATCTCTTTGTATCACTTCATCAATCCAACATTTTTTTAAATTAAATAAAATGTCGCCATGTTTTAAGTAATAAAATGTGATATAAATCAGGCTATGAATGATATATGAACAAACCTCAGTAAAAACCTTCAAAATATAGAGAGAAATGAAACTGGAAAGTTTGGTGGAAGTAAGAGCTACTGAAGTGGAGATAGCCGCATAAAAGTTATATAGAGAAAACAGCATTTAAAGAAACGTTTTTTTTTTAAATGACATACATTTTAAAGACACTGCGGGATAATAGGTTAAATAATTTAACTAATAGATATCACCATGAAACCTCCGCAGTTGATAAATGTTACGAAAATGATGTATTATTACATTATTATTACACATATTTTGAAATGTTATGCCTAAATATGCAAATAGGGCATTATCTAATGGTAACTTTTGATGAACTTAGGATAAATCTAAAGACACAAATAGAAAAAAAGTATACAATAAACATCTAAATGTGCATTTTCTATGTTTCCTTTCCACTATTCTGTAAGAATACATGTTATGGAAGCAGAGTAGCCCAAAATCTTACAATTGACCAGTGAAAAAAAATATATAGTATATTGGTATAATATAGTAAATATTGAATATATAATTAGAGGAAAATTTGCAAAGCATGCGAGAAAAGAAATCCAGATTAGAGTTCCTGTGCATGTACAAAGTGGGAAGATGGAAGCACATCGACTTTGTAGCATAGTGTGCAACATAAAACAAACATTAGTCCGAGTAACACAGACGCAGCAGCGCTGCACCAACGAACAAGCGCAATCATCACAACAGCAACACACGATATCCAACATCTGACTGTTACACAATCACTTAGCGTGCACAGCCACGTCTGATTCACAGGCCTGTGGAGCAACGCAGAGTAAACACACAACCGCTTACAAGAATGTCAACTGTGGAAAAACAGAGTTCATGCGCAAATATGGTTTCACTGCAGGGAGTCAACTATATTCACAAAATCCTGTTGTGGACCGTACCATCTCCAACATTGGCATCGCAGAACAAAAGGGAATGAGGTGGAGACAGTTTTCATCGGGAAATGTTAACGGTCTTGACAAAGAGGGGAGTTATGGGGTGGGAAGGAGCTGCGTAATGTTCTCGTCTTTGCATGTCTTTGCGTGGGTCATATGGTTTTTATCGAAGCACAATCACATGAGCTAATGGCCGTGAAGGGGCCGGCTGTGCCAAGACTATGTTGTGTCTCTGTTGACTGGGGGTCACGAGCTTCGTCACAGGGGTGAAGAGCCGAGGGAGGGGCCTCAACTTTGGAACATGTCAAATGAGCAGAGACGACAAGGATGAGAAAAGAGCAAAGAGAGCGAAGAAGAGGAGATGAATGGGTTTGCATACAGTCTCTCCACCAGACTGAATGACACATATAGTATATTTCCATGTTCGCTTTTTTAAATAGCAAACAGACACCGCTCTCCAGTCAGCTCACTGCTCTGTTACATATCAGTCAGAACTTTGCTTACATCTCGTGTTCACTGGTGTCGGAGGAGGAAAAGAACAATTTCTCTTGTTATTTTATATGCAAAGCAGGTCTCCTTGTAAGGTTGTGATTGGTGTCTGTGGATCATATCGTACAACATTCTGAGTCCGCCTTTTTCTTCATGTAACCTTGCTTTTATATTTTCTATTCATTTGTGAAGTTTACCATGGTTTAACATGAGTATAATGCAAAATGTTTTCTACAGACTTACTGTGCTAATGAACTCGCTGCAGGTGAGAGCTAATAATGCATAAAGCCCAACAAGCTGTTATATGATGAAGATTAATTCACAGTATTTATTTACATAATCTGGATCAATCAGGTTAGAAATTGTCAATACCTTGTAATAACTGCAAAACTCCCCTCCATATCTACACACTTCTATTATTAAACTGTCACCATGTGGAAAACACAAACTCTTGCTCATTATTATTTCTATTTCTAAGCAAAGTCTCTCTTGCTACAGAGTCTACAACCTCTCCAAATAGCTTCAAAATGAATACCTCTATCCACCCAGCCCCCGCTCTGCTCGCTGCCACCTCCACTAACCACTAAACACAGTAGGCTGCCCCATGAGTCCGAGGCGTGTTTTATGGAGCCACAGTTGCCACTCTTAATGGCAGCCGGCGCTCTGACGTACGCTGCGGACCACCAGAATGGCACTCTGCCTGCAGAATTGCCCAGAGACTCGGAAGGTGGGAGACTGCAGGCGACGTTCCCCCCAGTAGACGAGAATAAAGGTGAACCCAGAGGTGACCTGGTTGAGCCTCGGCGGGATTTGCTGTGTTTTAATTCCCGGTACTAGCTTTCCTTTGCCCGAGGCGGGCAACATATGATACGCCGAGCTTAAGTGACTGAGAGCTAATTGTTGTGCCAGACCCCTCCTCCTAAAAACCTATAGGTTTTGTGTAGCATCAGTTGTCAAGTAATCGGCCCCACATGCCGGTTTCACAACAACGCAGCCTAGTGGATAACACACACACACACACACACACACACACACACACACACACACACACACACACACACACACACACACACACACACACACACACACACACACACGCACACAGAGTAAGTAAATGCAACACATTGCGTGCCTCCGGACAAAAGGTTTCCTTTGCAGTCAGCCACACTAACTTGGCTGATTTGTTTCTGTGAATGGAGGAATTCACTTCCCTGCGGATGAGCTCTTTAACGACCTAGCTGAGTAAAAAAATCCCTTTCTCATCAATTCATGTTCTGGTATCAACTCAACTGGGACCAAAGAGAAAGTGTGCATGCTCACAATCCACATGCAGTTGCTCAGGCATTGCAGATTTTGTAATATTTACTGGTTGCACAAGAAATATGAGGGAGCTGGTGAGATTGGCTGAATATCCACGAAGCCTTTCTTAACAAATGAGCCCGAGGTGGCAACATGACATCCAGGGGTTTCTCCAAACAGCCGCCCCCCGGCCTTTGCCCCTGGCCTACTGAACACGAGGCCCTAATAAAAGCAAACTTCTCCCTCGGCCACATCAAAGCAGGGGCGACCTGCTGTGGCCCCGAATCCTTCGCCAGCGTCCCCTGTATCACTTTCAAACGCAGCCACACAGGGCAATTTAATAAGAGATGGACAGCTAATGTCTCCCACCCAGGCTGTAGCCGGTCGGCGAGCCGGGGTCTGCCGTGAAACCAGACCTCTGCTTTGTATCACAGAGCCAGACGTCAATGCCCGCATAGAGAGCCTGGCTCAACAAGCGGCGACCACTAAAGACAAAGAGGGAGAGGAAAAAAACACACACACACACACACAAAGACCAGATAATAACTGTGTGCTGCAACAAAAATGCTGTCTGTTGGTAGTCAACAGTAGAAGCTCCCGGCTCAATGTGTAGGCGTCAGTACAGAGATCATTTCCTAATATAACCCCCGATGAATGAACAAGAAACATACAGCAGAAAGGTCTCTGTCTCACATGTGTGCGGATGTGAGATCCAAGCCACTGAGAGAATCAGACTCACAGCAGCACACAGTTGAAAGCGATGTGCAGCCAAACCTGGATGGGGAATCTCCGTTTGCAGCGGGTTGCATTTTATCGACTGTGACATGTTTACCACTGCTTCGGTTTTGAAACAATGGTGTATTATCACTATCACATGGAGGCGGACCACTCGTGTGATGCCGTTACACTGAAGTGGAGTCGACCTGATAACTCATCCTTAACGTGGACATAGTCGGGCACACATGGAACGCATGAGGCAGGGCTTTGAACGCAAGCTGAAATTTCATCCTGCAGAAAACACTGATGCTCTACCGAGCTGTTAAAAGCAGAGCGTGTTAGCTTCACTGACGATAAGAAAAAGAAGCGCTTTCCTCCCCGTGACCTTACATTGAAGGAACAGTGAAGAATTTGTTTTATTTCTATGTGCATGGGGTTGCAATTAGTTTAACGTGCGCCCTTTCAGTCACTGACTTTGACAGAAATAAGACTTTAAAGACATCCCGCTGTCATTTATTAATCAATCATTCCGCAGAATGCGCTTACAAAGTCATCATGCACTCCTCACATGTGCCCACCTGTGTTGCCGCTGATGGTTTGCATCTGGTCTCAAAACCGTACGTTTGAATCTATCTGCATGGGTTTCATGGACACAGGTGAGAACGTTCTGCTGTCTGGAGCTCGTTATTCATCTGCTGTGGAATAAATTCCTTTGAAGCTTGTGAAGAGATTTGTTCCATTCTCGATTACCAGAAAAAGACATCTCTCCATCACTGCGCCATTTTTATCTCAAAATTATGTCAAAACACGTTTTATTCGACCGCTGATTGACTGCTGACTCCTCAATCACTCCTCTTAACTGGCCCACAGCCACAAGGGAGACACAGTGGGGGAAAACAGTTTGCTCACTTTTATTGTGTTTGGCTAATGGAACAACACAAACAGCTGACTGCATCGCCGCTGCTCAGCCACCGCTCTGCAGCCAGAGATACAGTTATTTTGTGCATTTTTATTGGGTATCAACCTCAAGTTTACACGTGTTGTCGGGAAAATACACTTGAAGCCGGAATAAACGCAGTTACGCCCATGAGACGGAGCCGAGACACCCACCTGCACAGAGCTCTGAGAGCGCATCTGTTAAGTACGAGTGGAAAACATGCCTTTTTACTTGCCGTCTATACATTCAATCAAACATTACAGCAGTGGTCTGTGCAGACACACCTGGCAGAGATCTGGGGTTGGCAGTTCGATCCCCGGCTCCTACTGTTCATACGCTGAAGCGCGAGCAAGACATTTAACCCCAAGTTGCTTGTCATATTTCCTGTATGTAACTGTATGTAAATAATGACCGATTTTTTACTTTTTTTTTTTTTAAGTTGTTCTGCGCTGCACTTTCTAGTTTCAGATGTTATTGCTGGGAAGCTGACTCAGATAGAGAATATTTCTCCTCAAGCCACTTGCATGTGTATTCTATCAGCAGTCAAATTAAACTTTCAGCAAGAGTGAGCGAGCAATGCTACAGTGGATGGTACCACATGGTTGAGAGTCATGAAACAGAAATCTCAGAGAGCTCAGATCAGGATGCATGGCTTTGATAAAAAGGGATTATGGCTGGGGGTTATGCGAGTTGAAAGATAGGCATATGCATTGAGATGACTGCATGCCAAATGTTCGAACATGTGAAAAGGATTACATAATGTCATGCACATTTGAATCCGTGTCTCTCTCTGGTGCAAGGACAAAGAGCGGTGGTTACTTTTATAACACCATCACAACCAGCTGTTTGATAGTTTAACGAGCTACGTTATTCTATAGATCACTTGTTACCTCACACACTAAAGTGTATGTCACGCAAAAGAACAATATGTTCAGCTTGTGGGATATATGAACAGTATCATTTTTTCTCTCACTGCAAAGCTTTTGCCAGGTGTCTGTTAGAAGTCACAATGGTGCACATGAATGCCCGTGTGTCAGAAACATGTGTGTGTTTAGCCTAGACAGTTATTGAGAGTGCTTGGATTGACAAGCGATGATATATGATAATTTATCATGTTTTCATCCAGGTTGTCCATCCTGGCTTTTTACCGTGTTGGTCTATTCTGTATACACAACTTCTCTTTCCTGTCTGCTCGTCCTGGGAGAGGGGTTGCTCTATCTGAGGTCTTTTTATTTCCCCGTTAAAAGTTTATTTTGGGGGGGGGATTTTTTCCTTATCTGAATCGCGGACCTAAGGATTAAGTACAGATTGTAAGGCCCCTTGAGGCAAATGTGTGGTTTGTGAAATTGGGCTGTATAAATAAAATCAACTGATGATTGATGGAATGAGCGTCAGATTAGAGTTTGGCGTTGTACAACGCACACTGAGCTAACTGCGTATTTTATAATGGCTTCCATTTTGGTTTAATTACGCTTTTTCAAAACACGACGGGCCGCTTTGTCGTTCCCTTTGGGGGCTTCACGCTGCACTTGTTTTCTTTTGCCGTCTGAATTGTTTTCTTATCTGGCTTATTTTCTTATTATTGGACTCTGGTGGGAAGATGGCAGACTTGGACATTGGCTAGCGGCTTGTGGTCTGGCATCAGAACTAAAACCTCCCAACGTGCAGAGGTTTGAAGTCAGCCACCTGCTAGCGCTAATTGCCCGGTCTTATTCAGCGGAGAGGCCCTTCACTCCCGCTCGGATGAGGAGGAAAAACTGGGAATGGAATGCAAATTGTTATAAGCCAGTGGTAAATGTCTGAGGGATGAATGGAGGAAGGAACCCAGGTCAACACATAAGGAGTACTTTAATAAGCAGGGATAGGTCAAGAGTTCAACCCTCCCGCTGAGGTGTTTGTGTTTATGAGAGATGGGGAGAGAACGTGAAACCAATTTAGGGCATTAATTCATCTTGTGTACCTTATGTCAGCCTTACGCACATCTATCTGCTCCTTCAAAGGCAGCTTTGAAAGGACAAGTCTGGTGATTGTTTTCATCAAATTCCATGAAAAGAGCAAAGCCAACAATGAACTGATGCCTGCGTACCCAAAGCCTGATAGATCTTAGTCCTCTGTGCCATAGATCTCCACTGTGGTCCAAAACCTATTCACACCAGTCTAGAAGCCACGCTGGTGAACACAGTGGTGAGCTACATGCTAACATGCTCACAATGATAATACCAATGCTGATGCAAGGCAGCTATCATTTTGTCTATGTTTACCATCTAATGTTAGCATGCTAGCATGCTAACATTTTCTAATTACCTTAAACAATGGAATAATTAAAATTTCGACCTGATGATGGCGCTAAATGATAGTCAGAGGATCCTCAAAGTTATTCTGGAGATCATTAATATATATATATATATATATATATATATATATAAATATTATATATCTAATATGTCAGACACAAATATATGGCAACACATCCAAGTTGTTATTTCAGTCTGGACCAAACTGGAGGACAGATATCCATATAATCATTCCGGCGCCGCTAGCATGGGAAAAAAATACATCAATGTTGCACAAGGTAACAACTTCATTTATTATGATGGACACGGGCACTGTAATAGTGTTAGGGGTTGCTCCCATATACACAGTCCTGCTGCTATAAAAGCACTTACAAGCGCATAAAATCTGCTGCTGGAAAAAAAAAGTCTCCAACAACTGCATAGTTTACTCCAGTAAAACCTGCTAAAGACTGCAACGTTCAGGCAGTCTTAGGAACCTATTGAGCCTTTCTAAAGACTTCTGTCTTCAGTAGGAACTCTTCCTAGAATCAATGCTAGAGCAAGAGAAGCACTTTAGAATGGGAGGTATACGGTATACTAACATTATGCCATTGTCTGTGGTTTAACCAGCACAGTGCCTTCTTCAGGGAATGTATTGGTTCCAAAACAAATCTCAGCTTTGAGACACGGTAGATCCCCTTTGTAAAAAAAACTCTGACCATAGGAAAACAGGATAAAAGTGTTATGCTAGAAGTTAAAGTCTAATTACACTTTCTAAGACCCTCAAATTTGTTATAATGAGTTGCAATTTAGAACCACAGTTGTGCACTACGTGTCTGTTCATACCTGGGCAATGTTCTTGTTGAGCAAGTAGACCCCGTATTCAAAATGAAAGCGCTCTCCTCTGGGGTACAAAGGGAATCTGTTGAAGACAGGAGAAAAAGACAAGCATGGTGTTACACAGGAACAGCTGATTTATTCAACTTGATCCATTACCAACAGAGTTTAGTAGCGAAGACGTAAGGACACTCGCAAGCCAACTAAGCACAGTCAAGCTTACAACAGCATTGATTCCATGCTGTATATTCCATTGTAGGTCTAAGCATGTGAAAATGTCAAAGGATGGTGGGATTTAAAAGGTCCATTGTTTATTAACCTTACTTTGAGAGATTCGAACAACTGTTGCTCTTTGGCTTTCGCAACAGTGTATGAATTCTTTCCCATCATTGAGAGCGGCCGTCCGTGTAGCCAGCAGCGCTTACATTCGGTAACACTTGCAGGAGGCAGATGAAACCGGGTCTGGGTCTATGACCCCCCCCCATCCCACAGACCCCACCTCCGTACCTTGTTAAACTGAAATATCAAACAGGAGCGGAGGCGTCCGAGCAGCTGTCCATCTGCCTCTGAGCGAGAACAAAGGAGAACTTTTCCCTTTCAGCATGGTGGGAAAGTCCCACCGGTGCCAGTCAGGTGTGTTAGCTAGCAGAGTGCTCACGAAGGATGGGGAAGATATCCCATCTTGTGCGAGTGACTTAGGTGCTGAGTTTGGGTAGAGAGAGCAATATGCTGATATGTGGAGAGGGAAACCTCTCTTTGCTATCAGGGACTTCGAGCTGGACTCATCCCTTCCTGTCATTATGTGCTAATGTCTGCTGATCATCCACGGAGGAGGATACCGAATTTTGCGGAAACCGGCTCCATGAACTGAGCAGGGTTTTGCTCCGACTAACCACACACACACACACACACCAGTTTGCATCAACCTACTTGCCGTGATCTTTGTTATCTACATTCACATCTTAGCCCATCTCTAAATGCTTCACCTTAACCTTCAGAGTAACCTAAAGCTAATCCCACTCTTAACCTCTCACCCAAACTCTGAAATATTGCTTTTTAAGAAGTGGGAGGAGTAAAAACACATCTTCATTTCAGAGGATTTGCACCGCTCCTTTCTGCACATGAAATTGACATCTGGGGATTATAAGAACAAAAAAAACAAATTCCAACAACACACGTTACCAAGGCCAGGTACATACATACATACATAACATATGCACGGTTACATACATACATACATTACATATGCACGGATGCAGCATGCACGCAGCTAGTCACATAAACAGCTGTTGCTTTTTTTAGATTGCAACAGTTGTTGATGCCAGAAGGCCACGTCAAAGGACAACAAAGAGCGGAGAATATAATATTCTAAAGGTAAGGAAAACTAACTGATAAAGCTTGTGTTGTTGTATGATGCCTTGTGAGGGAGGCCCACATCAAAACAACCACTGTGAGTTGTTCTTTATAGCAGCACCTCGGCGCATCTCCTCAAAAATAACTTCAACAAATGATGATAAAATGCACCGCCTCACTTAAGAGGAGACGGCTCAGGCTGAGATTTGGGGATATTTAGCTTCCATAACATGTCATTTTTCGGACTATTGGAAAGAAAACACCTAAAATACACATTTAGGCGTTCAAATAATGCCTTTGATAATTAATCATAACATTTCAGGAAACTTGTGATACAAAAAAAGAATGATGAAACTGGCAAAGTGTCACGGTGATATCCATTAGTTACAATTGTTCCCTATTCACCTGTGGTGTCTCCCCCCTGCTTTCATTTGCTACTGGAGCTGGCTCTGTAAAAAAGGGGGATTCTGATTGGCCACTTTATCATGAAGACATTATGGCTATGAATAGCAAAACGGAAGGTTCTCATTGCTCTCAATGCAAATTCTAATATGTGACACAGCGATAGGATTATTAAAAAGTGATATCCTTAGCGGCAAATATTAAGCGTGACCAATTACAGAAGACATGAGCCTCTGTCATTGTATGACAGCGCTGCCAGAAGCAGCAGATGCGTTCTGATGTGCGTGTTCTGTACAGTATGTGCAGACATGTGTTGAATGCTTTGCACATATGTGTGTGTGTGTGTGTGTGTGTGTACGAGTGTGTGCTGGTGAGTATGAGCATCCGGCATGCCTTCTCTCAGTGTGTGCCCCCTGGGGACTGGGTCATGGTCTTCAGATAATCCTTTGTGAGAGCAGATATGCCCCCCCCCCCCCTCTCTAACTATGACCTATAAGTGCTTGAGGCGATAGGAGAATACAGCAGAAAACACACCTCCTCAGTGCTGCCACTTCACTGGACTCTTCTGTCAACTGAGATCACGCTAACACCACTGCAGCGCCGCAGGGTTGATGTGTTGATTCAGATGTGACTGTGACGTTTCGAAGGCCAGATTTTACTCAGATCTCGATGCTCCGGAATCTTTGATAAGACCCACGTTCCAGCATTTCAGCTGCGAGAGCATGGGGCTTTGGGAACATGAACTCACACGAGGGTTTGGTTCTGCTTCTTCAGTTCGTTTTCTCCGACTCGTATGTGAGCAGACAACATTCTGCGCTAGTGCTCACTGTAAACACCTCCTCTCTCACACATTACGCTGCAACCCTGGGAAGTGAAAGAAGTAAACCCTTAACAGATGGAGGTCGTTCTAGCCCTACAATGAATTCTAACAGGATGCTGCTTCTAAAAGGAGTAAAGAGTGAGGCGGCTGTAGCCTGGGGGGGCCATGCAGCCAGACACTTTTTGGCCCTCCACATCCACCGACATGCGGCCATGAGCCCCCACGGAGCGAGCGACATGCCGGAGGCCATATCTCAGCACTGGGAAATAACTAACAGAGAGAGGAAGAACAACAAAACAGGCATTCCCCTTGCGCCCCTAGCATTCCCAATATCACTTCCCCAAGAGCAGATAGGACTTGTTTGCTGATGAACACTCACGAAAAAGGAAAACAGAGCCATGTCCAGCACACACACGCACACACACACACACACACACACACAAACGCACGGACACGCACAGTCACGGCGGAGTGATTAATGGCCGCTGTCCGCTGTGTCTGAAATCACACTGGAGAGACTCCGGTTCACCAAACACCAGGAATTCCTCCCGGGGACGTCCAGTAAAGTCAAATATATTATTACATACCAGTGGGGGGGGGGGGGGGTGGGGGGGGGGGGGGGGGTCTGAGGATGGAGGGAAATGGAGGAGGCGCCAAAGCAGTGTGTGATTCAGTTAGCCGGGACATTTTTATTATTTTAGATATTATCTAATTTGACCAGAATTGTCCCACTGAGATTTCAAAAAAGAAAAAGAAAGCGCTCAAAATAAGCAAAAGTACAAAATGGAGATCCAAGTCGGCTCTGACCGACCGGGACGGATAGATACGTCACTGCTGTCATTTCTGCTGCAACAGTAGAAGAAGCAAGCGGTGTTTCTGTCCCGGAGAGAAGTAAGGAGCAGCAGAGGAAGAGGAGACGGGACGCCATTTTTAATCACTCAGCCAGCGGCAGCAGCATGAACTGAAGCGGTCCTGCACACTAAACAGGATGAAATAAATTACAGTTCCTGGAGGAGTATGCAGGCCACAATCAGTACCCCGTCCTGGCTCCAGAATAAACAGACACAAACCAGAGAGATTCACACACGCGCTGGGGAAGCACCGTTTGTGGCACTAATTGTTTTTCTGTTGTTTCCAAATGAGCTCATGATCGCTTTCGCCTCTTGCACCTTGTTCTGTTGGTTCTTTCGTTTAATTCTGTTGTACATATAAATCAAACGCAATCATCTCTATCTCAGCAGCTCCTCCTCAGATTTCCTCACTTTCCTCAATCAGGCCGTTTCTTCCGTCAGCACATCCCTCCGGCTGCTCCCCTCGGCGGCCGCTCTGTTGAAGGGTCGTGTCCGTGACACTAACACAGCAAACCGAATATGACAGGCGCCATAATCAACACACCCGCTCGCTTCAGCGTCCATTTAAAAAAAGAAAAAAGACCGATTGCTGAAACATGCTTTCGTTTAGCTAATATTCAACTCTGTGTGCACTGGGAGAGAGAAAATCAGAAAAAAAAAGAAAAAGTAATGACAGTAGTGAGTTTAGAGCAGAAGTAAAACTCTCGAATACAAAAAACAAAAAAAAGCCCTCATCATCCCCTCCAGAGCAATCTCAGAACGGGATAGCTAACGTGTGAGTGCTGGCTCTGAGCGCAGACACAATAAATATGTAATTAATAAGTGTGGAGCCCTGGCATTGTAAAAAAGACAAACGCTGCGTTTCACAGGAAAGTCCCCCGTCTTTATGAGCGAGAATACATGCGCCCCGGCCTGCCAGCTCTCTAACAGCAGGGGTCTAGACACAGGCAGCTTCAAAATATAAAAGAAAGGACTCTTGTAAAAGGGAGGAAACAACCAATAAACACACAGCTACAGTGATGAGTAATAGGAAGTTCTTTGCTCCGTCTTCCGGTCCATTTATTTTTATTTTTATTCCTGTTGAGGGATCTTTTAATAGCAGGCTGACTGTCACGTCTTTGATCTCGGAGTCATCCACCACCACCACCAGTGTCTCCACCGTCTCCCTGCTCTGCGCCCCGCCAGGCCTCTTAGCAGGTGTCAGCAGCACATGACGCCTTTTACACCCTCCGGTTAAAGCGGACACATTTGTGGGCTATGCTGAGGTGCTGAGGTTACTGCTGCCCAAGGACTCTAGTTAAAGCTCGGTGTATGCCTTTGTGAGTTGCTCATATAGCCGTGTTAAAACCGACATTGGTGTCTGTAAGTTTTACCACAATGCGGGAGCCAAAATGGAGTCCTCCTGAGTTAAAATGACCATCGTCTCTACAGGCAGTCCTGTTAAAAGTAGTCTATTAGAGGAGGCCACAAGGTCAGGCTTCTTGTGAAAACTACAGAGAGCATGTATATTTAAGCATGTTACAGTATATTGGACTCCGGTCTCTTCCCTCCTGGGTCCACTGTATTAAATGTAGCAGTGTAAAAAGGGAGGACACAGCTATGCAGGTGGGTGGTCGTGCTCAGCTTCACCGTCGTTCACGAGAAAAACGGTGGGAGGACTCCTCGCGACCGGCTGACCTGCAGTAATGTATACACAGGCTGAGGTCGCCACATGTGTTGGCTTGCCTGTTTAGACATCCTAATTAATACTCCAAATGTGCAAAACAACAGTTCTGGCTCACATGTTGCAGACGAGGCTTGGCTAGTATGTACAGCCCCCGTTTTAATGGTGTGTGTGTGTGTGTGTGTGTGTGTGTGTGTGTGTGTGTGTGTGTGTGTGTGTGTGTGTGTTCGCAAATGTCTTTAATGTGCAATTTCAAACAGCACGGGACCATAAATCATCTGGGCCTGCTTTTTAGAAAAAAAAAACACCTGCCTTGCAACTGTCAAAGCTGTAATGGCAGTGGTTACTATATAAATCACAGTGAGCTGTAATTTTCAATATCTGAGAAATGATTACACTGAGCATCTGTCAGTGAATGCTGTTTTAATGACCGCGGCTGCACTTAGGACCCCGGTGTAACCGTTTCGCCATCTTGGCCTGCGCCGTTGAAGCACCTCCTGAGTGATGTGGCGGTGGCTCGCTCTGTCATACTGGGTTTTCATCACAGCTCTTAAGAATATCCAGGGGTCTGCTGACCCCAGCTCCCGACCTCGGGGCTCCCATTTTACCCCCCCCCCCCCCCCCCCCCTTTCCTTTTGTTTTCTTCCATTGTTTTAAATCACAAGCAGAGAAGGAAGAGAGGAGCTCAATCTGACCAGCAGCCAGACAGCACATAGCATCTCTCTCCAAAAACTTAGCGGACCATCACTTTAAAAAACACGACACGTTATCTGATCTTGAATCAAAAGATTATTACACAGATTTAGGATTAATATTCCGACCCCACGGCAGTTTCTGGTCAACACCAATTTTCACAAGAGCAAGAGTCCACAGTCGTGCAAGATGCTCTGTGGGACTGTACTTCAGCACAGCTGTGCTTTGAGATAATACTACCATAGGCATGCTCACAATGATAATGTTGGTATGGTGCTGAACGATTTTGTAAAAACAAAAAACACTACCACTGAATTGGGATTATTTTGACTGATATTGCAATTAATAATATTAATTATATTGAGATATGTTTCACAATATTAGAGGGAATGATAACTTTTACATCATTATTCTCATTTTCATTGAAAGACAAAAAAAAAAGATCATTATAGTGTCATTATTTCGGGGATCTGTACCAAACAAAAATGTTTTCTGAAGTCTGCAACATGACAATATTTAATCTAAAATGGTATTTTGACACACATTTCGCCTTTAACAAATGCTGCGCCTTGCAGAAATTGTAGTAGGAGATATTTCTATTGTGGATCAAACTGATTAATTGTGCAGCCCTGCTTATGATGAGCAGGTATAATATTTACAATCCGCAATATCTTAGCTTAGCATGTTAGCATTTTCTAAGTAGCACTAACACAAAGTGCAGCTGAGGCTGATGGGAAAGTGATTATTCTGCATGTATTTGGTCATAAACCCTGATGATGGGGCTAAATAACAAGTCAGAAGATCACTAAAATCATTACAATTCCTGCTGAGGTGGGCATTAATATTGAGTGTAAAAAATTGGTGGCAATTCAAGCGCTGAATAAAAAGTCATGGGGTCAGCAAAGTCAGCAGGGTTCATCCTCAGGGCACTATGAATGTGCAACACCCTGTGCCGATCCATCTTATAGTTTTTGACATAATTGGACAAAGTGGTGGACAGACATGACGCTAGCATGGCTAAAAAGAGAGCTAATACTGAAAGAAAAACTGTGACAGGTACGTTCATGTTTTCCCCTCAGTCCATGAGCAAGAATACACCGTTATTAGATATTCTCCGCATCCTTCAGAAAGCCATACAGCGCAGATGCTTCTCGTTATCTTTTTAATGAAGTATGGACAACGACTGCTTCAATAAGCTGCGCAACAGCAGGGCTCCGAGATGAAGGGCTGCTTATGCAACTCACCTGTCAACCAGAGGAGACTCCTCAGCTTCTTCAGAGCCATCATAAATATAGTATTCACGCTATTGTCCTTGAGTGATTGGGCAGAAAACCGCAGAAGACAAGTAAACATTCAGTCCATTCCCCGTGTGCCTTTGTAGTTGACATACAGACCTAACTAATGAACAATTCGTTGGAATTTGATTCAAACTCCCTGGCTCCCAATTTGATCATCTCTTTCATCTCTTCTATGGAAAACACAGTAACTATGCAGCATGTGCTCATCACACTGCTTAAATAATGAGTTATTCTGTCATGCCAGATAATGTGCCGTCTCTTCTAGAACCCAGTAGAACATCAAATAATTCTCATTAGATATTAAACTTAATAACAATTTAAATATGGGTAACTTGAATTCCATTTGGAGCCAAAATCTGTAAACTTGCTGCATGAAATGAATCTGTGCTGTAGGACAGAGCGCGGTGAAACAATCAACATTCAAAGACGGAGAATGTTGATCAGGTGCCAAAAAATGAAATCCCATTGACCCACATTGTACAACATTGGCGTGGTAGCAGAAATGCCCAGACGGATATCTTAAAACCCCGGGAGATGAAGATCTAATCTATCTGCATGACTCGATACCTACTAGGGGCAAGATAGAAAGCCTGTGTGAGCTTGTCCTTTTGGTGAACTCATTGTTTAAAGCTAGGGTTCCTCAAAAAATGTTTTTGTTACATTTGTGGAAAGTCTCATTACATCCTGACCAAAATAAAGACAAGAAAAAAAATAATAATCCCGTCCAATAATTTCATTTTCATTCGGCAATCTCTCTATTGGCCATCAGGGGGCGACTCCTCTGGTTGTATAGAAGTCTATGAGAAAATGACTCTACTTCTCTCTTGATTTATTACCACAGTAAACATTGTAAACATGAGTTAATGGTCTCAATCTCTAGTTTCAAGTCTTCTTCAATACAGCATGATGTTCATGTAGTAAATTATGGTCCATTCAGAGTCAAACAGACCATAAAGCAGCATTAGGGCGGGCTTACTGTGATTGACAGGTTGCTACCAGAGCCGTATACGGCGTCTCCGCAGTACAAATATGGTCACCTCCGCTCACTAGTTGCACAAAAAAAAAAAGATGGCGACGGCAAAAATGCCGAATTAAAGGCATCAGAACTGTCGTTCGCAAACCAATGGGGGACTTTATGATGACTACGTCCACTTCTTATATACAGTCTATGGTTTATTCTGATAGTTTTGGGGGAGTGGCTTTGGGGAGGCCTGAAGGGTCATTCCTCTTTTTGAATCTAGAGCTGCTGTGAGCTACGGTCATTGTCAAAGAGTTGGCAACACTGGTCAGGGTTTTTAGGTTGGATCATTTCGAAAATCGTGCTTACTCTTGGTAGTTTCTCAACATTAGCTTTCACTATAACAAATTAATCACCTGGAGTGATTGCCGAACTTGACTTCTGTAAATGTGTGTGTAGGCCTTCCTACATAATGTGCCTCTCAGCAGGATGCTGAACCGTGCCCTCCAGCCCCGGTGCTTTTCAGGTTCGTTTGAGAGCTGTTCCCCCTCTCCTCTTTTGCACATGGTCCATGTTAAGAGACATGAAACCGCTGAAGCCCCGGAACAATAACCTCTTTTCTTGGAGCTCACAGGTTCCTTTCGTCTTAAGCTGCCCCCCCTTCTTGGCATTCACTACCTCCACCGACAGTTTATTTTGCGTTTGAAGCAAGCAGTAATGTGTAAATCCCACTTGCATCTTTTTTTCCTTTCGCCGTGATAAAGAACAAAAAAAAACAACCTGATTTGCCTCAATACTTTGGGGCGAACGAATATATGAGGCAATGCTTGCTTTTTAATAGCTGGGCTCTGGTCTCAATCAGACACTG
The DNA here is from genome assembly GCF_910591455.1 of Pholis gunnellus. NCBI lineage: Eukaryota > Metazoa > Chordata > Actinopteri > Perciformes > Pholidae > Pholis > Pholis gunnellus. The sequence continues at coordinate 23,614,126 of NC_136540.1, forward strand.
GACATCTGGATCGCATCTCCCTCATTCTCTCCCCATGCAATCAGAAACACTGGAACCGGGCTCTCCACAGGACAAAATGTGGGCGCAACATGTCGTTAAGAGTCCAGAGAACGTCTCGTACTGGAGGGGGGGGATTTTGTGATACAGAAAATACCAAATCGTACAGGGTGCCAAACAGACCGTCATATTCCACACCTTACTTTCAAACATTCTGACAGGGCCACTTTCAAACGCTGGAGGGGAACAGAGTTCAGATCAACACATGCCTTGACATCTTTTCCTGGGGTCAAAATATGACTGAACGAAATAAAGCAGCCAAACATAAAAAAAGCTATTTTCACAGTTTCCACACAACACTGAAGGCCCAAACACTTGAATTAACAGGCTAGGTATAAGGATTTGTTTCTTGCTCAACTATACCCAGGGCTCTGAGAAATCAACTTGAGGGATTTCATGTTGGATTATAACAGCTACCGAATTCTGGATCCACACCTGGTACTGCAGCACAGCCACAGAGAAGGGGATGCTGAGCCCTATTTTAAGGATGCATTGCAAAAATGGGGTTAGGACAAATTCAGCAAGGGCCAACAGTGCGATGTGCAACTAAAACGGCATACGGTTCCTATGTGCACGGCATTATAATTGACCGACTGCTTGCTAATCCTACCACGCTCTGAGGAACCGATCCCAAGCCACCTCACTTATCACCGCTGGCTGCCTCTTTCCGACACTTTAATCACCCCTTTTTTGTACACTTTCAGAGCTCGGCTAGTTGCTTTCCGTCTCCCCACACATCATTTTGCTGCGTGTCTGCAGCCTGCCGAGACCTCAGGGGTCACGAACATGTGAAGGAGAGGGTTGGGGGGGGATGCTCGAGCGTTCGGCCCCACTCAGAGACACCTAAGGGCGAAGCTGGACTGTCGCGTCTGTTCGACAGCCACGCAGCCGACGAGTTTATTTTTCGTTGGCCGGGTGTAAATATCCTGCATGGCAGGACTAGGAATGCGACTCCCAGTGAGCCCCTCCAGCTGTTGTCATGACATAATCACCCACACAGAGAGAGGCGGCCGCTCCATCGCAGCGTTACCTGATAACGTCTCTCTTTTTCTCACACACTTTCTCCCGGCTGTTTGTCTGTTCAGTACGACACATGTGGACGTGAAAGTGTCAGTGCTGATTTACACGTCATCCCCGTGTGCCTCCCTCAGCCAAGGATAAAAAGTCATTTGTTTTGGACGGATAGTAGAGCACAAAGAGGTGCTGACACAGGAGCTGGGAGAACCCATGGTTGACAGCTATACCTTAAAATGTAATCACTGTAATTCGTATATATCCCATGAAATCGTATGTAATCCACGTAATCATGAACCAGAGTGACATGCTGCACAGGGTTGAGGTCGGGTTGATCGGTTGGGTTCCAAAAACAACAGACTTTCACCCAGGAGAACGCTGTTTGTGTCCCGCGTGAAACCAGAAGTCAACGTTTTTTTTTTCACACAACTTCTGTATTTACGTAACACCACTTCTCTAGTTACTTTAACTCAAACCATCATCTTTCCCCAAAGATAACCAAGTAGTTTTATTGCCTAAACTTATCAAGAGTATTGCAATTATCGTTACCCAAACCACGATCTTTTCCGACAAGTAATTATTTCCTGTGAAGTGGGAAGTTTATTTTGGGAAGACTGTATGAATACAACCAGCACGATGCTGGACATTCGTAGCAGAACGCACGATTACATGAGTAAGAACAAAAGGGACCGAAATATTCTGCTGTTGTCAATAAGGCCGTGCGCAGCAAAAGCAGAGTATTGGGCATAATGTCAGCGCTAACTGGGAGCATGACTCTTTATTCTCCTCTTCCAGTAGCGTTGAACCTACCCAGACTACTCACTCTAACACTATATTCACTCACATCCACAGAAATTAGTAACACTGCATAATCTTCATCTCATCCCTCCCCCTCTCACACTCATTGGTGGTCTTGCATGTGTGGAATGTCAATATGCATGTAAGGTGCATACCTGAGCGATTGTGTCCCAGGCGTACAATCATCATAAAGTGGGTTTTTATCCCGACTTGATGCATAGTTACAAGACCATAACATACACAAATAATAATTTCATTACACTGGCTGTCGCTGTAATTGCAGTGTCTGTACAATTCATGACAAACCCAGACAAAGACCCAGGTGAGGTTCATCTTTTGCCTCTCTCTATGTCAGCCTAGAATTATCAATCCTGAATAGTTCATGATTTAAAGATATTATGCTTTGAAGATAGAAAGTAAAGTGGTTACATCACCGAGGTGTGCCTGATTTACAGTGTCAGCGAAGCCTGAGTAAGATAAAAAAGGGAACATGTTGCCATGGGCAAAACAAAACAGCTAAAGCGCCTCCTGTCCAAGTGCAGTCACTTTAAATTATACCAGAAAAAAAAAAAAAAATCGATAAGAATCGGTGAGCATCTTCCAGAGAAAAATAATTGGTTTAGTTATGACCTTCATTTCAAAAAGTCGCTATTTATGTTTACTATTAAGTTACAGAAGTCGGAGATTTCCACGTCACAAGAATATGCCACAAACAATTTACAGAGAGGTCAACTGTTTACACCAAAGGAGGCAAATAAGACAAAAGAAAACAGAAGCCCGGCACTTACACACACCTGGAATCTGTTTTTGCTTATAAAGAGAATAATGTAGCGCAGCTACCAGCAGCTAATGGAACACAGGACACTGTAGTGAGATGCAGCTGAGGGGTGTGATGATGACAGATAGAGTTACTGCAGTCACTGTAACTTATATATAACCCAGGATGACTGCCACTCTGACCTGGACAAGCAGCAGAAATGTATGTATATCAGGTCTCACCTCTCTCTCTCTTAGCTTTAGTGCTCAAATCAGTTGGTTTTCTTTGTGTTGTGGTTTGTGTTGCAGGGGAAGTAAGCGTTCATGGTTTAATTTGACGGTTGATGCTCGGTGGATGCCAGCGAAATCATGAGCAGATGAAAACGAGGACAAGGAGAAAGGAAGCCACATTTTAAATGTGGGCTTTTTGTGGAGCATTGGCCGCTACCACTCTACGGAGGTGTGTGTGGAAAAAGTGTCAGAGCCAGAAGTGGTGGGATTAGAGATTAACTGTTTAAATGTTGACTGAAAATAAAGAAATGTTAACAATTAATACAAATTGAAAAGAAAAAGAAAAAGCTGAAAGGAGAATAGCTGGTCCACCTTAAAGCTAAGCCCGTCTTACAGCTGCGAAAGCCATTGGAGTTGCTACCTTTGGAATCAGCAGGTTGCAGGTTGCAGATGGCTGGCTCACAAGCAGGCGGAAGTGTCTTAAAACCTGCATTCTCTCTACTGACCATCAGGGGGCGACTCCTCTGGTTGCAAAAAGAAGTCTGGTTGTATAGAAGTCTTTAAGAAAATGACTCTACTGCTCTCTTGATTTATTACCTCAGTAAACATTGTAAACATGAGTTTATGGTCTCAATCTCTAGTTTCAAGTCTTCTTCAATACAGCATGATGTTCATTTAGTCAATGATGGTCCATTTAGAGTCAAACAGACCATAAAGCAGGGTATGCTTTAAGGCGGGCTTACTGTGATTGATAGGTCACTGCTGCTACCAGAGCCGTATACACCGTCACATTCTCGCCTCTACGTTTTGTTCATTTGTTGTGAAAAAAACAAGATGGCGACGGCTGTCTCAAGGCTTTATAACGGCAGTCCAAAAACCAATGGGTGACGTCACGATGACGACGTCCACTTCTTATATACAGTACACTCTATGCTCACAAGACACAGGGTCGGGTCTTGAGGAGTTCTAGCATTGATTCACTGACATATAAACTGCTCACACACACTGGACTGCAACATCCACAGCTGTAACGTTACTGCTGATTTCATTCTCTCTCACGCACGCACGCACGCACGTCAGGCTTTCAATACAGTGCTGAAAACCCTGACAGGTTATGCCAGGCAGACACACACAGCTGACAACCTCGCAGCTAAACTAATTGATGCAGTGGAGACTTACTGAAAAAGTGGCTGCATGTGTCCAAACCAATGCACGCAACAGTTGGCAAAAATGAAATCTTCAAGGTACATATACGTTCAGTATCCCCAGAAGCTGCACAGCTCTGAATTAAATATCTGAATTTATTTATATAATATATTGAATCACAGTATAACAAGGCTGGCCATTTATAAACTACAGTACCTCAGGTCTCATGCTTTGATAGATTACTTAAAATGTAATTAACTGGAAATCAAAGAGCGGTGTGATCATGAAGCGGGGATAATGTCATAAACATTCAGCATGTACTGTAAGTTTTACCATATGTACTTTCTTGTTAACAGTGTTATAAATGTAACAAAAGTTGAATGTTCTTTTAACCTTGACTGTTGCAGTTGGAAATGAGTACCAGCTGAGATGTGTGATTAACGCCATTTCCATTTTACAGCCTTTATTTTCCAGTGAGTATTCAAATCAGACTCCACAGGCAGCAACTCTGTACGTTACTATCAGGGCATTCTTGTGAGCACAACAATTTATTTTCAACAGAAACGACAATGAAAATGTTCCAAACTGGTTTGAAGATTTGCAAAAATAGTTGCAGCGAAAAAATATTCGCTCTGCCAAAAAAAAACAACTACAAAATCAAAAGGATTTAATATTTCATTAGGAGAATTCTTTTTAGATAAAAAATACTGGGCGAATATAAAACACATTTTAGCGCCCCTCAATATGCAAGTAAAGGTTTAAAAGCATGCGATGGAGGATTTGTTAAAGTAGAACAAGTTTTGGGAGATTTTATCACAATAATACATTATCCACAGTACTGGCAACAAGGGAAAAGTTAACACAATCTCACCACTGCAAGAATGTCTTTATTCAGCCAACATTTCAACAGATTGTACATTGATGATAATGTTGGGTAAATAAAATCATGTTCTCATAGGAACTAAGAGTGTGACTCACCTCCTTTCTTTGACACTGAACATGCAGTTACCATGACGCAACACAATAATGCTTAGTCTTAAAAACAGCCATACTGTATGTGCACTAACTAACTGTCGTACAAATAAAAGTACTTTTACTTAAAAAGCTACGAAGTCAACGTTTTAGAGTTCGTAAATCACTTGTACAGTCTATTATCAGTATGAAGATATATTGTTTGAATTTGTGAAGGGAGCTTATTCGAGCTAAAACGTGGCGTTATGTTGCTCTTTAAGTTATATTCAACTCATCGGGGCTCAACACTAACTTTTAAAAGAGACATCAGCTTTTGGTTGCCTAAACTGACACCTTATATTTTGAGTAATTAACATTAGCTTTGTGCTGATTCCCATCACGACCCACTGGCCCTTCAGCACTAAAGTCTTGGATTGTGGGTCCCTTAACCCTTAAGTGACACCAGCGTCAGTGTCAGACGGCCTCCAGTCCGTCTCGATACAGCTGAAGGGTCTGGGTGGGTTTTGCTGTCCTCATTTTTTACATGTGAAAGAGTATTTGCCAAAGGCCAAGATTTGGTTGCAAATTCCTCAAAATGGTCGCTAATGGCAACCTGGCAACCCTTACTGTCGAGCCCTGATTTTGTGTTTCTCTCTATATACAACAATAAAACTACAGCTGCTGTCAAAACAGCTGGGTCTGTTAAAGCCCTTTACATGTTCGTATAAACTGCCAATTTACCACAATAACCCTGTTTACATGAGAGCATGTTGGAGAAGTGTTTCTTTTTTCTAAAACAAATAACTCGTTTGTTGACTCACTGCAAACAAATTCAACCTAACAGCAGCAATGAGACAGGATTATGGCCCATCACCCAAGGTCTTCAGTGGAATAAAACACTTCAAAAGTGCTTATTTGTATCGTTGAGTATTGCTTCACCTGAACGTCGGCCCTCATGTTACTAATCATACAGTCCACACAAGAGACGAGCTGCTTTCATGAAGGAATAGTTCAGATGTTTTGAAGTGGGGATGCATGACGTACTCGTCCATAGTCACTGTGTTAGATACAGTAGATGGAGGTTGCCACGCTACAATCATAGACTGTATAGAAGAAGTAGACGTAGTCATCGTGACGTCACCCATTGGTTAGAGGACTGCTGTTTTGAAGCTTTTTGAGTTCTGCAATTTGGAATGCGGAGGAGTAGAGACTCTGTATGTGGTTCTGGTGGCAGCAGCGACCTGTCAATCACAGTAAGCCCGCCCTGAAGCATACCCTGCTTTATGGTCTATTTGACTCTAAATTATAGACTAAATGAACATCATGCTGTATTGAAGAAGACTTGAAACTAGAGATTGAGACCATTAACTCATGTTTACAATGTTTCCTGAGGTAATAAATCAAGAGAGCAGTAGTCATTTTCTCAAAGACTTCTATACAATCAGACTTCTTTTTGCAACCAGAGGAGTCGCCCCCTGCTGGACAGTAGAGGGAATGCACGTTTAAGGCACTTCTGCATTGGCTTCACTCGTCAGAACTGGAGGTTGCTGCCTGACTACGATACACTGAGTATGAACGAGTACCTCATACAACCCCTCCTCAAAACACCTGAACTATCCCTTTAATGCATAAAACTAGAGTTACCACCTTGTGGTTGTTTGTCTTCGCCAACCAGTCTAGTTGCAGTTCACATTCATGTCTGTCCAAAATGTCATCACATCATTATTTTATCCTATTAGACATTTGTGTGAAATTGTCATAATTTGAATTTAAATTCTTAAAGTTATGGCCCAAGACGTGTTTTGTGAGGTCACAGTGACCCTTGACCACCAACAACTAATCAGCTCATCCTTGAGTCCAAGTGGACGTTTGCGCCAAATTTAAAGAAACTGTCTCACAAAGTTTCTGAGGCATCGTGTTCACATGAATGGGACGGATGTAAGGTCACAGTGACCTTGACCTTTGACCTCCAAATTCAAGGAGGTGAAAAGCAACCGTGAATTTATATCGATCCATTTGTACGGGAAGACAAACTTTTGATGAAAGAGAGGCATGCCGAGACGAGACGTCTAAGTATTGAGCCCACTTACTCTCTCTCCTTCTCAGTGAGTCTGTCAGTGATGGTGTCCTTGATGGAGGAGCGGGAACCCTTGTGGATCACCGGATACCGAAGAGGGATCTGCAGGAAGCACGAGATCATCAGGACCAGGTGCGACGTGTAACCCAGGGCGACCGCTAGGCTCCCATCATCCTTTGCTGCGGGAGACAAAGCAGAAGAGAAGATCCAGTAATCGCACATTAGATAAGAGGGTTGCCGAGCGGAGCACAAATGCCCTTTGAGGTGACCTGCATCAACATACCGAAGCCGCTAAGACTATAATCCAATTCAAAACAGCAGCATTTGAAATAAACCAAAAAGGTATTTTATCACACCAACAACTTCAAAGCACAGTCAGCAATGTCTCACATGGAAAAAGAAAAGCGGCGAGTACATACACTGCGACCACATCTTGAGAATCGGAACAAAAATGTACAAACAAACATCCCACCAAAGATAGTTTGGCAACCGAGTATCCACGGTAAGAAGAGCCGTAGCATTCATGTGGGATGGTGTTTTGAAAGCAATACAAAATGTGGCACGGCACACAAAGTACCCAAAATCTTTCAGATATGTGCTTGAAAAACAAAAGCATCACGTACTATATAACTATTGCGTCTGAGCAGAGTATCTATTAGAGTGGAAAGCTGGACAGTAAACCATCGAGCTGTAAGTAGGAGGAATGGTTTCAAGACGACACTCTAAGTGCTTTCACATTCTCTAACAGCGGCGGGACAAGCTTGAGGCAAAGGCTTAAAATCACCGTCATTTTTATCTTAATGCGCTGAAGTAATAGACTGTGGCAATAGTGAGTGCTATGCTCCTTGGCTCAAACTGTCTTTTGACTCAGAACGTACATTTTTCTTTCGCCTTGCATTTTCTTGTCGACAGCACCAAAAAGAAAAAAAAAAAAAAAAACCCAGTCTACCTGGAGTAAACAGCTTCTTGGCCTCTGGTGCTTTTGGATGATGCTACACACTAACAGGTCAACTAAAGGACACCTTAGGGTGCAAGTGGAGACTGCTGCCATCTTGTCAGGCTGAGCTGACAAGGGAAGCTTAGTTAAATGTAAAACACTGAAGGGCCTCAGGGGAGTGGCGCTCTGCTCCACTTTTTTGACCCCCAGTGGGATTAGGACTCCAACTAACCCTGACCCTGGTCTCTAATGTGGAACATCCTCCTCCTGTGGGCGGTTCTAGACATGATCAGGCTTTTTTTCTGGGGCAGACCTCACACAAATGAGAGCACGGTGGTTAAATGAAGAGGGTGAAACGCATGCTTTTCCATCTTCTCTTTCTAAAAAGGTCTCTGCCTGTTGCGCTGCCCGAGACAGTTAGAGAGGGCGAATATTAATGGCTACCTGGACGGCATGACAGCCCTCCTCTACATTTCACAAACAACAAGCCATCTGACTGGGAGGAGAAAGGTAGTTAGCCGTCAATGCGTTAGGATGTTCTCTGTTAGGCCTTTCATCCTCCGCCACAGCACATGCGCGGTTGTTTTACTCACTGCTACAGGTCCACCTACGCAGGACCGGGAGGCAGAAGCAGACGCAGGCCTCCACCTTATGGGAACGAGCGATTGCTGCAAACATAAAATGGGCTGGCTGTCACGACTGCGCGCTCCGCTGTGCTGTTGAAATATGCTGCAACAGGTGGAGTGCGACAGGTGGAGCGTGACAGGGGATCGGGAGTGGTGTTTTTTGAGTTATGGGGTTCGGAGGCCCGCCGGGTCTCACCAGCTGTGAGGAAGGAGAGCTGGAGAATGTTGAGGGGGACAGTGGCGAGTGTGTTCTCAGTGTAAGACAAGTGCTGCAGACCAAAAGCTAACCATTCATTGGCCGTTCAATCCCAACTATTGAGAGGTCATGAAGTCGTCACCTCGCTGTGACAGCAAACCCCGTTTATCACGACGCATCCAGCGTGAACCTCCCTCTAACCAGCCACACAGACAAGATAACAAGGGCTCTGTGGCTAAAACAGATATTACACATATTACATTGTGTGGTTTTTGCGGGCCATGTCTCTTTTTGGTGGTGGTGGGACCAGTTACAAAAGCACCTTGTGACAAGACTCTACGAGACTGTGGGAGGTGGAACAGCTCCTCCATCAGAGTCCAATGGCAGATCAGAAAGGCTAAGTGTTCCCAAAAACAGAATAATGCAAACCAAACTAGTTCTTAGTCTGTCTGTCCCACATGCCTGGCTCCAAACTCTTTCCTCACTTAAAGACTCCAAGAGTCTAAATTCTTTCTTCTTTTTTTTTTTAACTAGATCCGTATGCGGCCTTCTCCTTCCTCTTTGTTGGCCCTATGTTTTACAGAAACACTGGCTGAAATTGTATCAACTAATTCTTTTGACAGTGTGGACGATAAATAAATTGATGCAAATGAAACTGCAGCCAGAATTCCATCCAAATGTATCACACATTTTAACCAAACTAAGGGAAATTAGGCACAAAAAAAGAAAAAGGGAATGCTTGTCCACTACGATTATTGGGGGGTAGGTTCAATGAGATAAGCAGTAGGTGGGCCAAATTCTCTGTCATTATACCATTACAGAATAAGAGGGCCCAACAAGATGACGCAGTTAAAAGAGCGCCAGTGGAATCCCAAATGGTGAAAAACTGGATGTAAATATGACTCGAGGTTTATTCTGCTGCTATTTTCCGACTCGGTCCCATCATCCATGTACGTCACCATTTATTTGCATTTTGCTTTCATCGATACACCAACCAGCCAAGCGTGAAAACCTTTTTTTTGCGATATTTCAAGATTATATTTTTGCCGTTTCTGCTCAGGTTTTTTTGGTGCACAAATGGACAAAAACAGGTGGATGGAAATGTACCTAATGTCAGGAGGAGAGAAAAGATGAACACAAGTACCTGTGTGTGCGTGCCTGTTAATTTGAATTCAAAGACCGCCTTTGCCGCAGGAAAGTGATTACACAGGTGCTCAATCATTACCAGCTCATCCCACACACAGTATCTGAGGCAAGACACGTTATGTGTGTCTACTTTGGCTAGTTCTGTACAATAAAAAAAAGTTAAGAGGAATGTCAACCTTGCCCTGCTAGTAAAACTATTGATAAGACAATTATGTCATTATGTCTTTTATGCATTGAATTACACACTTTACCGTTGATTATGAAATTATAGCATTTATGCACGTTAAAGACTGGAATACCTGAGCACAGTAATGCCAAATTGCCACGTATCGTTGCCAAAGTTATGATCTCATAGATGCTGTATGTATGAGATCATCAGCCTTCAGATTGGGTTCTTTTCATCAAACATTTACGTATAACCTCAAGCGTTAAAGCTAAGGCCAGACATTTGTTCGGCATGCCTTACCGCAGCCTATCCTCCTTTAGCCCTGAAACACACAAGCGGGCACATAATAGATTACCTTGAAAGTCTTCAGAGTTTGGCAGCTTCACTCCGCAGATGACATAATCCGACTGATTGGCCTGCGGATTTAAATAAGAGGTTTCGTGTTAAAGACGATGTCCAGACAAGATGAAAACCTGGTGTGAAACACCAGCTCTGCCACCAGCAGAGACACTTGCTTTGAATCGTTCCATCATTGTTCAGTGGTGTCGGCATCGGAAATGTTTGGTTCGTACGCCAAACAGAGTGACTGCAATGTTTAGCACGTTAAACAGATAGGTGGTGACTCAATAGAAATAACATTCAGAATTCAGACATTACTTTGGAACCGATCTGCTCCGTTTCAGCTTGATCAAAGCCACGGTTCTGTAAGCAGATAATTCTTTGCAGTTGCCTCGTCAACAATGTGTTGTGCAGCAGTGAACCGTCAACTCACCACGTCGATGGGGTAGATGTAGGAGAGCTCAGAGAGGAGCTGACGACAGCGGAAGGTGAGCTGGGCGTTGGACTTGAGGAACTGCTCCCTGGAGAGACAAAATACCAGACACAAGGAAGGCACAGTGAGTAGCCGGCTGGCAGAGGGAGACGGACGCTGCAGTAACGAGTGGAGGACTAGAGGAAGAGCAGAGGTGAGATCGTAGGGGAAGGTGATGGAAGGGAGAAAGCAATGAGTGGTGGAAATCCTCCAGGCTAGTCACAGCTCCCCACAGGGACCCGCTGTGAGGCATGAAGGGATTGAAGTTGGTGAAAATACAAAGGATTCATCACGAACAGGGAGAAGAGTTGATTCATGCAGCATAACGATGTGTGATAGCAGGTTAATGTTGGTCATTGTATGGATGAGAGCTGACTGACTCAGAGTCAATTTAGGGCAATTTACTGTAAAAAATAAAAAAATAAATATATGCTAATTATGCAACTTTCCATTTTGAACAAAGCAGAACATTCCCTGACATACGACCTCACAAAATGAAAAGACAGAGAGAAAACACCTTGTTACAATGTAGCACAAGTCCACCTTCGTACACACCTCAGACCTGTAGGTAACACAATAACAGTGTATCTGTCAGTGTAGCTTGAAAGCATCATTGTGTATTACTTAATGCAACATCCGTATGTTAGCCGTTAGCTCCGTTATTTAGCCAAGCGGGGCTGTGCCGCCAACAGCTAACCTTTAGTAGCTCTCCTCCGGACGATTTCAACACAGGTTTGTTGTTCACAATGTAGCATTATCAGGAAAAAGGAGGATGCACAAGTGTGTGTTCAACAACAGGTGTGTAGTACTAGTTTGCACATTGGGGCAGGATGTATGGATCGGGTAGTGAGTGACACGTGTTGTTGTTGGTCCCGTGTAGCGTATATATCAGTAGAGAAATGATAAGATAAAATGATATCGGATCGCTGCATAGACTTGTGTCCCGGTAGCATTTCTGATACTGGTACTGGTATCAGAACAGCTCCAGTGAATAACCCAATCTAAGGATTCCTGTTTGTGTAAATGGATGTTGAAGCTGTTGTATATGTGCCTCAAAAACAAATGTCCCGTTAGATGTCTCTTCCACTTCCAACAGTCATATAATATCACTGAGGAACCTATGAGGGGAGTGCAGGAGATTTAAAGGCTTTAAATGGCTTTATAAGGAAAACAAGACTATATGTACAATTAATCTAGTTACTGAGTTGTGTGAAACCCATTCCAAATTCTGCAGCTAAAAAAATAACAAAGCCTTGCATTTAAAAAGTAAATGAAACATGACTCTTCCAGGATTTATGCACATCTATTTCTGGGACCGCTTGTGTCTGAGTAACACAGATGATCGGCTGCTTAGTGTGAAAGGTGTGTGGGCGTCCTCTACAGAACTACTTGTCGGTAATAGTCCATCATCTCATGCAGATGAAGGAGGATTTCATCTGCTGCTCGCCTTACACTTGAATTTCCTATTTGGCTTTGCCTCTGGTTAGCAGTCTCTTATCATTTCCCTTTCCCAGTGAAGAGGAAACGGACTGGTGTGTAACGATTGGAAATCACTCATCTGTCCGGCAGACTTTGCCTCATCTAATTGGTTAAGCCCGAGGTGCAAGCCCTTATCCTAAAACATGTAAACTCATGTCCGCCCCGCTCCCCCTCTTCTTAATGTATGCTCACAAACAAAATACTTTGTGTTAATCTACATGTTAACTGACCTAAGGAAGCAAATACACAAATCCTGCCATGTGACTAACAATTCTCAAGTAAAAGTACCATGACAACAATCCAAAAACGCTCCACGAGAAGTAAAAGTAATGTATTTAAAATCCCCCTTATGTTAAAGTACGTACGTATTATTAGCTAAATGTATGTGAAGGAATAGTTTGAAGGAATAGATGAGTAGATCGCTACCGATCCATAAGTTTAAAACATTTGATTTTTAAAGTGAAAGTACTCATTCAAAGGCTCACAAGTTAAATCAACCTGCCACTGTGGCCTTTACCCGGTATTTGGCAGGTTCTAATTTAACTCCCTGTCTGTGTTCATCTTTCTGCCGATTTAGATTTTTTTGAAGGTGTTAAATACAAGATTGGGAGCATTTCTATTGCCCCTCAACAGCTCTCAACATTGCAGCTGCTGAGCCGGAGGCTAACAGGTAACAATGTTAGCAGCGCTGACAGAGCTAACAGCGTTTACCCGAGGGGGGAACTGGAGGGTGGGTGCTACGCTTCCATGATGACTCCATATGAGAGCAGTGCAGAGAGCCAACGAATGGGGCACGCTCACATGCACTGAAAGCATGTGAGGCAGTCGACAAAACAAGGACAAACTCAGATTACAGCACACGCAAGTTGTTTGCTGCTATATTAGGACTCTGAATTTAGCACCTTTATAACATTTTTGATCATTTTACATCATTGGCCTGGCACAGGTCTCTAAACGAAACCATCTGGGAAGTTTAGGGGGGAAATAAGTTGGTGGATCTGCTAAAAACTCTTTGACCTCCGATACATGACGAGTGGCCCCACCATGCTTTAATGAAAGCAAAATAGGTTTGTAATCACTGGTTTAACCTTTAGCAAAGTGCTGTATTTCATAAGCTTATCATATGTTTGTTTTTTTAAGTTAATCTGAATATGCAAAAGTACAATATTTCCTTTGAAATGTATTGGAATAGAAGTATGAAGTAGGATAATGGAAATACTTAAGTAGAGTACTTCCAAATTGTACTTGTAATAAAAAGTGCAGTACTTGAGTAGTACTTTCAACCAGTGGTGACCAAAGGGGAGTTGGTTTACCACCTCAAGTCGGCTACTGGGATGTAAAGTCCTTTTATGTTTTTCAAAAACACTCAACTGTACTACAACAACTACCACTTAAGTTAGTACAACTATCTCTTCCCTTTTAGCCCCAATGTTGTGAGATAAGCTGTTCAACAGCAGATGTCAAATATTAAATAGGAATGTGGAAAGGCCGGAAAAAAAAAAGTGTGCATGCTCAGCATAACTTTTCCCTGGCTAAAAGTGAAAAAAAAGAAAGAATTTAAATTAAAAAGAAACATTTCCATGAAAAAACATCGACGACACAGATATTTCCAAAGAATGGATGTTAGGCAGATGCACGAGTGTCGGTGTTAATTTCCTGTTTGCTGGGTCTCTTGGCCCCTGCTGGCCTTCCTGGGGCTCTGGTTTACCCTCTGCGACTGCCAGGTACCTCACAGACAAACAGAGCTGTATCCAGGGCCGGCACCCGCCGAACACGTCTCCCCGCAGGCCAAGGCAAACACAGGCCAATGGGCTTTTTAGCACAATGTGCAAACTCTCCGTTGAGAACACATAAATAGGCAGTGCCAGCCGCGAAAACATCGCCTTGTTTTGAAAGAGCGCGGTGGGAGGCGGGGTGCAGGGTGTAGTCCCATCGCTATTCAGTGGGATTGAGCAACACATCGGATCACATCTGGGCAATGTCTGACGGAGATAAATGCATTTAAAAAGTGTGTTTTCTGTGCAGACATAAAGCAGTAGCTAATTACAGGTTCACACATACCTCTTGGCAGTGCATTCCTTCTGCAGCTTGGTTAAGGATTCTCTCTCCTCCTTCAGACTCTCGTGCTGAGCGGAGAACGCTTCCTCTGAAAGAGACAAAAAGAAAAGAAAAAAATAGGAGATTATCAGGTGTGTGTGTGTGTGTGTTCTGCTACATCTGAACAACCAGGTGGGCTTGTGTTTGGTTGACTGCCATCCACTGTTAACCTTAAACAAGATCAAACAGCCAAAACCATTTCCTTTTGACAGAGACATAAAAACCAAACAACACATGTATGCAAATTACAGGATTTGTCAGACTGTGTAAATACAGAGCTGGGCAAATAAATAAAATCTGACAGATAAGGGGCAGTGATGATACAGCTCGTGGACGTTGTATAACTGCAGTATTGGCACGCTCACAATACGTCAGTGTGGCGTAGAACCGGATAGAAGCAAAGTATAATTGACTGGGTTGTAACAGAATTCTCCTCTAATCGGTGTTCGTCCATGCCTCACACATGGTGGGATGTCAGATAAATGCAAGAGAAACATCACTTATGGGTCCACGTGGTTCAAATAAACAAGAGGTTTGACTATCAAATACACATCAACACAAAACAAATCAATCAAAAACAATTTGGTTATCTCATTTTTAGCACTTTATTTAATTTTAAAATGTCTAATGGGTTCTGTTTCGTCATTATTACATACGATCCCCAATGCTGGTAAGTAGGTTGACAATGCAGTGATTCAGAATAAGCAAACCATGTGTTCACTAAACATTTCCCTTCTGCATATTCCCCCCCTGACTCCACAACACACAGAAGAACGTTTGCCATATTTGTTTGAAGCCGAAAAGGGAAAAAGCATATGGACAACTGTGTGTGCCTTGTGATAACTATTAAAACATTTGGATTGCAGTCCTAATTAGGAACCAAAGGGTCACAAAGACTGACCGTCAGGTGCAACATCTGATGTATCAGATGGTATGGTGGCGAAGAGAGAGCAGAGCCACAGAGCTCTTCATGCCAAAAATCACATATGCTTTATGCTCAGACTGTGAATATAAACATCGGTAATGAGGTTTCTCCCCAAGGTGGCTGGCCTCGCTGTTAACGACAAGGGAAAGAGCGGGGCCAACGTGTTGCATTGTGGGTAATGTGGGTGGCAGGTTTTGACAAGAAAGTGTGTGGAATTAAAAAAAGGCGTCATCTCCGGTGCTGCTACATAGATTTTGATCCTTTTTCTTTAAAAAAAAAGGTCCTCAATACAGAATTCAGAGCATATCTATTGCCTCCCCACGGCTCTCAACATGGCGACAGCTGAGCCTGCGGCTAGCAGCTAATGATGCTAACAGCACAAACAGTGCAAACAACTGCAACAGCCCTGACAAAGCCACCAGTGTTTACCTGGAGGGTGGGCTCTACATTTCTGCGACGATGCCATGGGTTAAGACGTTTAAAGGGAACGAATGACGACTCTTTCCAAATGTAAGTCTATGGGAAAGAGTATTTTTGGGCCCAATGGCATCAGAAGTTGGAATTCTACCATTTGGCCACTATGTCAAATTAGCGTCAAAGCCAGGCACTCTTCCTAGGGGGCTTGGTCGAGACGGCGTCATCCACTGTAACCGGCGTACGAGTGCAGTGCAGAGCGACGGCCACAACAGCTAACACGTGCACTAAAATGCATGTGCGCGGCCAGCCCGGCTATGTAAACAAAGCACAGAGGAACATAATTAGACATTACTCCACTCTATCTTTACATGAGAATAGTTGTTTGCTGCTCTATTAATGCTCTGAATCCCACACATAGAACTCCATTGTGAGTGCGAGAATGTTAGAGAAGTGCGTTATTAAACCAGTGCAGTACTCTTTTACGGATAATAATAGAAGTGATTCCAATTCCGATTCTGCGTATAACTGTGCTTGTTGATTACTGGTTTCTATTATTAGCGTATTATTTGAGCAAAAAAAGAAGCCAAAAGTGAGTTGAAAGCAAAAAAACACCAGCAATAAATGGCGTTTCCTCTTGTATATCTCAACCCAGAACACACTCATTTCCATTAACCATTAGACAACATTACTACTCTCACCGTTTTCTTATCTTTTGTGCCCACAGCTGTAATGAAATCTGTAATTAAGCTTCTGTTAATGCAAACATTAGACTTCCTATTGTTTTCTATAGTCTTAGTCAGTGATGTTGTAATTGGTCCTTTATTGTCAGTGGATCCTATTTTTAAATATTGCAGAGACGAATCCTAGAAGATGAAGATGTGGAAAAAGAGCGTTACAATTTTTGTGGCAGAGATAACTGTATTCATGCTTTCAAGCACTGCCAGTTCTACTTCTGCATTCCTCTATTCAAAATGGACAAGAAGCCGTTAAACCGTGTCAGATTGATGGAAATCGACCATCAAAAAGATGGATGTGATGACAGCAGCTGGCAGAACAGTGAGTTTTTAGAGAATAAGATGATCACATCACATCTGTAATCAGATGGATCACAGGACCTGCTTCTAAATCACATACTTTCATTCACGTCCATGCTGCTCACACTGAGCCCATGAGGGTTGAAGAAGCGATACCTTGACAGAGACGTGGGAGGAAGAAAATAAAGGTCCTCAGAGGTTTCCCCATCAGATTAGAATGGAAGACAGATAGTGTCAGACAGAGATCAGACGGGCCACCCCTCTGTCGTGAGGGATGACATGAAAACATATTCTTACACCGACTGCCTGGGCCTGTGCTGCACTGTGTCTGCTTTCATGTAACGGCCCAGCTGCGTCCTATCTGTTCCATCCGTCTCGTGGTCCTTTCATCCCTCTAACCTGTTCCAGTCGGTATCGCGGTACGGACAGACAAACTACAGCGAATCCTACGAGAGGGTACACGCAGCATTCTGCCCGTTTGTGTGTGGACGTGCTATATCAATATCATATTCTATATCAAACATGAGTGGTGGGTGTAGGATCCAAAATGAGCTTTAAAATGCTACAATGCTGTCACCACTTGCTGGTGAATCTGATGTTGAAAAATTGACGATATGACAATAAATCAATCGGGGAGCTCACTGTAGCTTTTCTGATTTTGGACATGTATTGTACAGTAAGGTCCCTCTGGCTCCTGACGGTCGGCTGTGTGGGACTCTAAAGGAAAATCACTCTGCTGGTTTAAGGGTTTCTTCAAACTGGCCTGACCTCTGTGACCTCTTGGAGTGTTCCTGGACTGGGTGAGGTGTCCCTGAGGATATTCAAATTGGCACACATTATCAGATAAAAAGCATCAGCACTGGACTGGTTTAAACTTACAGGAAAAAACTGCCTCGACTCCCGAGTACAAGTGCTGTTGTATGTAATGTAAAAGGTGCAGAAAGCTCAATTAACATTTAATCAGTTATTTGAGACTGCAGTTAAAAACTATGGAAGCTTAATGCAAGTGAAATAAAATACAAGTGATCAGTGAAGCTATTGAGACACAGCTATCGTCATAATTAGCACAGCAAGATGTTCGTGAGAAAATCCCACAAAAGGAATCGTTAACAGGCGCTTATAATCTGGCTCACATTAAAAACTGTTGATGATCTTACGGCTTATTAAAAGGCATCCTGGTGTTCAGCTTCACTTTGGGACATCACTATCGAGCATGAAATAAAAAACATAGTGCGAACACTATCAACTCAAAACAGAACCACAAAGAACCACAACAAATTAAATGAGATGAAGAGCATTTGGGAAAGTGTTTCAAAGGAATAAAACCATACAAGTGTCTGGGGAAACGTTCAGCAACTGTGAGGACCATATCGAATGCTGCAAAACAACTGTAAAGAGCGTGCCTTTGTTTCCAACTGACAAAATAATCCATCAGAACAGACACACAAGGCTCTTCACGCTACATGAAGGAAACCTTTGGCTGTGACCTACAGAGAGAGTCGGGGGGGTTGAGGAAGAACGTAGAACGACATTCTAGTGAGTCATTAGGCCGCCATACCTCGCCATACCCTCAACCTTTATCCTCAGTCAAGAATGCAGCCAGCGGCCTGGTGTAAAACGTGGAAATCTGCTGCTCAAGGAGCCCTAATGATGATGGCTTCAACAGGAGACCTTTTTCCTCCAAGGTGACAAATACCTCCTCACACCGAACCTTTCGCAAAAACTGTGCTCCTCGCACTGGAGAAACCCGATTACTGACATTTATTGGTCGGGAGCCCGGGCCGTGTTACCAAGCGAGAGAATAACTACCGTTGCTGAGTAAAATAAACGCCGATCGCAGACCTGATTTATGTCATCTGCTCAAGGTGGAGGGAGCAGATGAACCCGTTCATTCTGGAGGGAGGAGAGAAAATGTTTATTTTTGAATTCATAGCCATAAAGAAAAACAGTGGTCATGCTCATATGTCCTCTGTTATGGGTCGTGTGAAAGGCATGCAGTGGACTTGAGAATATGTGTGCATTTGCAGGAGAATTTAAAAAACAAGAGTTTTTCCTAAAGTCTACACTCCTGCAACGGCTAGTTGTTAACCTGTCATCGGGATGATGCCGACTGCTGATGTTTTACAGTGCTTATTATACCAACGCCGTCCAGGACGGAAAAGAGAGATCACAAAGATGAGCAAGACTGCAAAAACATTCTAGTGGTTACTTTAAAATTAAAAAGAAATGTAAAAAGTGGACGCCCGATTTCCCCCTCATCTTTATTTGCTAGCTAACATGTCGACGTCCTCACCTGCATCACCCTGACCGTATGTTTGGGTTTTCTGGGCCACTTGTTTTGAGAGAGGCCAGTCTTCCTGGGAATAACGGGTTGATAAGAGTTGCTCGCTAATGGGCCCCAGGACTGTGTGGGAGACGGGAAGGACCACACAGCCAGGTACAGACGAGATCCTCGAACGGTGCGATGCGGGATGACCTCTGGGGGATACATTACATAGCAGCGTACTTACGCGTACTGTTACACTTTCAATAAAACTTATAAAAAAAACTGTATCTAATAAGCAGTGGAATGTGTGAAAATTCAACAAATGAAACACTAATTGAATCAACATTAGCTTAGCCGCCAGCTTGTCTGATAAGCAATTTATGCGATTAAATATGCTTCTTCAGGTTTGTGCGTGTTCTGACAGACATATGGAGTCCTGAAATGAAATTCAAGCTACGATTGATAAAACAAAATGAAAAAATAAAAATGCCCAAAGGAAAGATGAGATCAGATGAAACAAATACGTTGTTTTGCCAATCTAAATATAATCAGACAAAATCAGTTGCTGCATGAAATACTGTAAACGCTCGTCTCCGAGAGCATCCTGTCCGTAATTAATGCAGGGCTGCTTTTTTTCCAGGTTGTAAAACAAATGAATATGTGCAAGCTGATTAGAAGAGTTAAACAACAAGCTGGAAGTACAGCAGAGCTCGGCAGCATATGGCTTTTAGCTTTGGAGTTATGAGTCTGGGGAGAAAAAAAAAAAAAAAAAGGGGATTTTCAACGAGCCCTATTCAGTTGGAGAATTTCAATTTATCCTAAAATACCTTTCCCCTCTTTAACCAGCTGAAGGAATTTTTTCTTCTGTTTCTTAATAAGCACTTGTCCAGTCGGGAAAAAAAAGCCATCAATGAGCTGCCGAGAAGGAGAGCAGCGAGTTCTTTTGGCTGTGGACGCAGTGGTGACAGGTAAAGAAGTACAGGATTAACAGACTGCTTTCTTTTGAATGGTAGCACAAAGGAAACTTCTCCCTGAACCTCTCCGAGAGCTTTCTTTTTGTCTGCGTGTGTAACGTCTGCATGCATGTGCAGACTACACGCTGATCATTACCAATCCACACCTCAGGTTTGGTGGCTCAGTGAGGTTTTGGCCAAAAGAGCTAGCTGATCTCACCGACACAAGGCTCTAATTAGGGCTGTACCTGATACCGTTTCTGGGGGCTTCGAAGCTTCAGTGAGAAACGGTGGCACAAAAACGCACTATACGTTACACAAACTGCGTTACCAAAAAAGGTACAGGCCGACTCACTGTATCAATCTCTCTCACACATAATGCACGCATATGCCTGCATGCATACATGCACACACATAGAGAGGAAAAGAGAGAGAGGTCGCCTCTCACCGTCACTCAGTCAGTAAGAGAAACAGATCTCAGTCAGATATACGGCTGCTAGAAAAGGTTCTGTGGTTGAGTCGGAGCAAAAAACCTGCTGCTGTTGCGTCTTTAACAGATTTGTTCATATGTAGGCCTATGAAGAAATAACTAGACGAACCAATAAAAGACCTGGCTCTGTTGAGACTACCTGCCCATCCATATGTTTCAGAACTGGGGACAGCGCAGCACTGACACACACACATGCACTCTACATGACATACAGCGCTATCGGTCTGACAATAACTTACAATAAAGACTATTTGGAATAAAAAAAATATATTTATTGAAAAGAAAAATTATGATAAATTTGATGTAATATATATAATAAAACAACAAAAAAGTAGAATAGTTGCCTCCACGAACTTGTCAAGTTGCGCATGAAATCTGTCAATAAATATTTTTTCCTATTAGACGTTTGTGTGGAAATTGTCAGAATTAGCGTACGAATTCTTGAGATACAGCAAAAAAAGTGTTTCTTGAGATCACAGTGACCTTGACCTTTGACCACCAAAATCTAATCAGTTCATCCACACATCCAGGTGGACGTCTGTGCACAATTTTAAGCAACTCCCTTCAGGTGTTGATGATCGCGTTGGCAAGAATGGACCAGACGGACGAAGAACCCAGAAACATAATGGTTCCAGTCACGGCAATCACCGGCGCAGACGCATGAAAATAAGATGCATTCTAATGGTGATTTGGACGTCAATTACCATGGCAACGGTCAGAGCTTTGACCGTTTCAGTCAGCCTTCCTACAGACAGCCATACAATGCACCTTAAAAAGCTGCACAGGAACAGGCTCGATCTCCAACAAACAACCATCCGGCTGAAGCTGTTGGCCAGAATGAACTTCTGCTGTTATTCTTATTATTATGGTTTGTTCTCATTCTCAGCACAAAAGGCCCTTCTGATGCAGTAAAGCCATACACAGACTCACTGTATAAAGCAGTAGGTGGATGCGGAATGTTTATGAGCGCCATGAGAAACACATAACCAAACATGAAACGGGGGCGGCTGAAGCTGAGAAAAGAAAAAGGCGAAAGTTCACGCGCTGCAGCCAACGAGGAACACCTTGAAATTACAACACGCATGTTGTGTGTACATGAAACTATAAAAAAAAAAACATTATTAGAGTTTAATATCAATCATACCTGCGTACACCTGCACATGTGATTGGGTTTGTATGTGGGTGCACGTTTGTCAAGCCCAGCTTCACAAAAACTGCATTTGTTATGTCCCTATGACATAACAGGCAGCAGTAAATCCCTCCTCAGCTCTCAGACTTCACAGGGTTAAACACTGTCGCTTTAGCGGCCTGGCACAGGCTGCAGCGACCACAGGCACGGCTCTATATACTGTACGTTATGGGCATGTGTGTTGAGTGACTCCCGTCCTCGGACAGACGCTTCCTGTACGTGACAACGCGCTCCACTGTACTCCAAAGTGAACAGGTAGGACGACTCACACACAGTCTACCTGCTGCGGTCAGACAGCGCCGACACCTTCACCGATGTGTTTAAAATGAGTTTCCTGTACAATAACATCACATGTTGAAGGTGACAAAAATGGTAAAGGGATCTTATTTCAATAACTGAATTTATAGATATCAGATGTCAGATGCAATGCATCATGTTTAACCTGCCTTTTCTATAACTGGTGAGAAAAACATGGAAAAAATTAACATGGAATAAATACTGACGACGTTCATTTCGGGTGGGGCAAGGTACTTGATTGAGCTGCAGAAGGGCTGACTGATCATCTAATGTGAAACTTTGTATGAAGACTAAATTCCTTTCATTGCTATTGCCACCAAGATGTTCATGTTAGCTCCGGCAATAATTTGGCGGTAAAAACATGAATCAATAGGCTCAGTTGCTTGTGGCTGAATGCCACTTTGTGTTTCTGCAAAAGGGAAAGAGTGTGCCGACATTGTGTACAACTTTAGATTGGAGTAGAAGAGCACTGTTCACTCTTCAGGGCAGAACAACGACCTTTATAGACCTGAAACAACGGATTATCTTCTGTGTAAAAGGAATCTATTGAACAATTAATAAGCCATCAACATATCGTGTGTGCAACAGATGAGCAAAGCAATTCATACAAGTTCATAGCTCACGTCCCATCACAACAATAAAACGGGTATTTTTGTGGTGTGTGAACCGGTTGGCTTTACCTTTCTTCTGAAGCTGTGCTCTCTCTTTCTGCCGCAGGTCGATCTCTCTGCCAAGCGCCTTCCTCTGCCGCTGCAGTTCACTCCGCAGCACGGCAATGCGCAGCTGCATGCACTCTCGCTCCTTCTTCTGCTCGGAGCGAAACGGGAGAGAAACCAGAGAAAGAGGATGAAGGAAAATATTTAGTGTGTGGGCACAGCAATTCTAGTGTTTATTACCCTTTATAATGACCCCAAAATTCCTATAAGCTCCTTCAAAAACAAGCCCTGCTCTCATGTGACACTGATCTAATGCACGTCTACTGAGCTAGTTCCCGCCTACGGATGCACCGATATCGATACAGACACCGTGTCGGGTATCGGTGACAGTGGGGGCTGATCTATTCAATTCAATTCTGTGCTTATATGCTTTATACATTATATACTGTGAGTTTAATTCCTGTCCAAGTTGCATTCAAAAGGTTTTCATATGAAATGTAATTCCTGTTTGAGATGTTTTACGAAGTTGCTGGAGTACAATTTATGATGTTAACAATTCAATAAATGTATATCCATGTATTGATTTGTTACATTTTGTTCCACACAATGAGGCATACAGCTTATTAATCACCACTGGTATCCGATCGGTACTCTGTAGCCCAGGTATTGCTATCTGGACTGAAAAAGTTGGATTGGTGAGTCCCTCTTGTTGCCGACAATGATCCCGAATCCACTGTCAACAACTAATGAGGAGGAAGTTCGTGAAAGGAATCGGCATTTCAACACATGTAACTGAGCCCTGAGATCAGTGTTACAGGTGTAAAGGTTTAGTAATTAGGCGCAGCGACTAACACAAGCAGCACTACTACAGCTTGGTGTTTTCCCGACCTTGAAATTCAGTTCGCCCGTCTGTGTTGCATTTCGGTGGCTGGCGACTGATGTTTTTGTGGAAGTTCGGTCTGAGAAAGGACGTCTCATTACGCCTCCTAACCGCTTGGAGGTACTTGCTTTTCTGCATTTATCTATAAATAAATACGGGTAATTCTCACAGATTCACTTATTACACAGCTACTAATGTCACGCCTGACACACAGAGAACCAAGGCACACACCGATGTATGGACGCACACACAAACTCGAGTGAGAGACCACAATAAAGCCAGTCCCCTCGAGACGAGTCCGTCTTTGTCTCTGCAGCCTGACCGTCAGAAGCACCCGTGTGCAGTCATTGGTCAACATCCAGCCCGCTCTATAGGGTGTCCCTACATCAGGCTTCATGCCTCTATCTGGTAGAGGGGAAGCCTGTGGGCTCACCATCTAACGAGGAGCAGCACTAGGGATGCACAGACTGATGGATGTGGTTGTGATATACCGTAGATCCGGATGAACAGATACAGCAACTTCAAAAAAGACGCAAGGCGAGATTTAAGATGCGTCGTTTAGGGACGATGTGGATGATGACAAAGACATGTCCGTGGAGATTCAACAGAGAACGATGAAGAGTTGGTAGGGAGAGAGCTTGCTAGCAGGATAACAGAGATCCAGTCTTTGTTTTTCCCCCTGCAGTTTGCAAGCAGGGACCGTGGCATCACACACACACTTAAGATAGTGATCGTGGCCTGGATCAGAGGAAACACAGATACGCTTCTTCTTGAAGACTTCTGAGGGCTTCGCAGGGGAAAACAGAGAGCAGTATCAGTTCGCAGGAGACTGATAGAGCCTCCATCTCTCCCACGTGTCGCTCCCTGATGCTTGCATGTTAACCGCCGTTGGCTTTGGCACGAATCGCGAGCCTCCTACACTTTCACTGAGCGACACAGTTGACAAGTGGGTCAGAGCGTCTAAGTGTGTGTGTGTGTGTGAGAGAGAGACTGTAACCGACCACCAGGGCCTGTCTGCCTGAACATCAAACAGCATTGGGGTCAGCTGAGTAAATACGCAGCGGGCGTAGGGGGGGGGGGGGGCATGATATAAACCAGCAGATTAATGGCAGAGTGTGGGTGAGAGGGTGAAAGGGCCATGCGCTTGGGGTTGGTGGCCTCCACTCTGTCCCCCACTTTGATCGGCGCTCACTACAACGCACACAGAAAGATAGTGCTGAGCTCTCCAAAAGGAAAAGAGGGGAACCCTTAGAAGAGCCACACAATGCTCCACTCACTGCCGGGGTTTTTATTTTTTCTTCTTCGACGGAGAGGTGGAGTACGAGGATTATGTGATTTATTAGCTGATGTGAGCTCTGAAAAGGGTTTCGAAGGAATGTTTCACTGAGGGGGAAATATCAGAGGGGAGTTTTTTGAAAGGGATCTTTTGTGGGGGGGGGGGTAATGCTTTTTGGGAGAAGGCTTGAAAAGGCTATAGTGGAGCTGCTTTAATAGGTAGGGTGAAGGTCTGGGGAGAGGAACAAAAAAAAAAAGAGCCATATCAAAAGCCAATGAGATGGAAAGAAACAGCTGTAACAGCTGTCTAAAGAGGCTCTCTAAACCTTAATGTTGTGTATCTGTGCGAAAGCACACACATAACACACCGAAACACTGGGTGGACCCAAACACATCCCAGCTGCGCTCTCTTCCAAAAGGCAAGTCTACCTGTCGGATGGAAAACACCAAAGTGTCACTGCCTCGGGGCTTTTATAACAGCAGGAGGCACGGGACGCTTTTGAAGTGAATGTTTACAATAAACAACGTCAAACCTGGGATCAGCGCTGCGTTTTCACAGCTGTGCGGCTGCCAATTCCAAAAATGTTAAAAATGCTCTTTTGCTTTCGCTGTGGATCCCAGTCGAGGCTCTATGACGGGAGGTCGAAACACAAACTGTGGGTTTTGGTCAAAACGTTAACTTTTCAGTTGAGCCATCCAAACAAAAGGATACAATAGCTGCCCAAAGGGTGTAATTAGACGTGACATTACTTTACGTTACAATTACAACTGGGGATTTGGGTGATACGAGCTCTTAAGTCTCACATAAGTATTGGCCGCGGAACAGTTTGTTGTCTGTGTGGAAGCCAATGGGCCATTTTATTGCTGATCGCAGCAATTATCGCTCCCTGGAGAACCTTCTTTGAAAACATTGAATCTCGAATTGCTCCGTGTCTTTATCAATTTCCTCCAAACCTGAAACGTTTGCATATTTCTCCAATCGCATAAGCTGATGAAACAACAACTGCTGCCATGTAAAAAGAGCGAATAATCGGCCTAAACACTGCTGCTGCTGATTGAAAGTTGCTGATGAGCAGGAAATTTGCTGCCGATTGGCGGGACTGCACCCACCCGCTCTGTGCAGGTCGTCGTCGTCCTCAGCTTTTCCTCGATCTCCTTTCCGATCTTCTGCACCGTCACCTGGGTCTGCTTGATGGCTCTCTGGGCCGTGTGGAGCCTGGAGGAGGAGGAGGAGAAGACAAAGTCACCATTCAAATCATTGTTTGCGACCGCGCACTGGACCACGAGGACAGCCGCATGCTGACACTGCGCTTTCAAGAGGCTAGTAAATCAACCGGCCGCATCAGTGCTATGACCGCACCGGCAGTTCATTTCATTTAGCTTGGACAGTTTGGAGGGCATCATAAGATTCATGATTCTCCCCATGGGGACGAGTCGTGTCTGTTATCCCTCCTTGTTTCTTTTCCTAATTTACTGGGGTTGATCTTCTTTGTCCCAGCCCGACTGCCGAGTCTCCCAAAACCGTAAAAGTTAACGATGAGCTTTTGACATTAAACAAAAGGACGAAAACAATACTGAATTCATGATAATAAAAAGTCTACAGTTCATTCAACCACACTGATCAAGTCCTTAAATACCACAAACCGCAAATATCACAATGTCTAATCACTAGTATTTTCTAATAATCTAACCGCAATGTGAGATCAAAAGTTGCTCGATAGACGTGAACCTATCAGTCCTGGGAGGCGGAGACAACCGAGAAAAGGCAAAATAATTCATTGAAACCACAGATGTCACTGTCATCGCTCTAAAGAGGGAACAGCAACATCAGTGCACAAATGATAAGCAGGCGCATTATTCAGACCATCGATCAAAAGGACAATTCACTTCCAAGTATGTTTTCTTCAAGTCCAGAACCCATAGAAAGGGAGACGACCCCCCCCCCCCCCCCCCACCACCACCACCACCACAGCACCAAGGGACTCCGGCAACACAGATATAGACAACAATCCCACATGGTGGGAGTTACAGAGGACAGAGACAATCATACTGTCAGAATGGTTGATAGATCATTTCATTCTTGCTAAATGTGTCAATGCCACTCATGAGATTCGGTTACCTTTCTCTCCTGATGAGAGCCAGGATGAGTCAACTATCTGGACCGTGTAGAAAGATGCGATTAGCTTTGAGTCTTAGAGAAATTGCCTCAGTGGGTTTAGTGTAAGTGTAAGAACCGGCTTGGCGAGGTCATTTTACAAGTACTAGGGACTCACACAGTCACCTCTGGATATTATTGCCTCAACAGTCCTACAGGATACATATTTTCTGCCCACATTTTTGAATCTGTCCCAGGTGACAGTGATAGCAGTCGGAGATAGCCCTTTGGCTATCTCCGACATGAGGGCAAATCTGTTTTGACAGCTTCATCTGTTTAGGTGATTGGGATGGCAGAATCTGATATGCTCTTTTCCCACCCGGGTGAGAATAGTCCCCCCCACCCTTGGCCTAACACCTGCTCATCAGGCTCTATCACAGTCTGTGGACCGGCAGGGGAACAATGATGTTCACCACCGTACTCACACAGTTTGCTGCAGCAGTTTAATAGGCAACTGTCAAAAAACGTCTTCTCACGAGCCATGACAACTTTCCTTTTCCGAGGCTATTCCAGCTGAACGTACAGCTCTGCCTCATGGGATTTACAGGAAGTTATGACTGAGCCTGTGCACTCAACCCTTGATGCCGATAAACATCAGAAAAACAATAACATCTTCTCCTTTGACCGTGGAACTATGATCCTGCAGGGGTGTCGGGTGAAACTTTTTGCTTTTGAAAACTCCCAGATTCTTTTTGATAAAGAGAAGGCATCTTGAAGATTTGTTTTAATAGGGGCTTTTAGGTAGAGTAAAAAACACAATGCTAAAATGTTGAATGATGATAAAGGATTTACAATCAACTAAATGAAAGTGTGTGAAACTGCGACATGCTGTGTGTGACAGAGCAAGTAGGTCGGTAGGATCAAGCAGTCCAGCCAGGCAATAAACACAATTAGCAATCAGGTGAATTAATCGACTGGTTCAGAATTTTAAATGTACTTCCAGCTGTTCATCGCACGCAAGTGGGCCAGATGCACTTGTCAAACAAACCTGGGTCAGAGGAAACAAGCCTAAGGACGAATGACTATGCTGAATTCTTTTCCAGCAACCATCTTTCAAACAGCACGGGGCTGAACAGGGCAGCCGATTAGGGCCATTCAAAACGAGCTCCGAGGCGTTTTGTGACAACAAATTGAGGACAATGTTCCTTTATCAAACTTCTGCTAGGTACGAAACGGGACGGCACCGCAGTCTAAAAAAAAAAAATCACAAGAAACAAACCTGCTTAGATCCGCCCGTGTGTCATTGCCAAAAAATGTCAACACATTTTACCACTTGTTATTCACCTCACTTCCCTTACTCCATTTATACGGAATGGAAGATAAGATTGCTTCTATTCTGCTGAGTCGCTATAAGCAGCGTTTACATGACAACTACTACTGAGATCTTGGGACACGCTATTTGTTGGTCCTGAAAGGGAAAGAAAGGAGGATATACTTTGTCTTTAAGTGAACAGCAGCTTTGGTAATTGAAATACTTTTGTGTTTTTACATCTGCAGTAGCGTTACTACTGTGTTCATTCGTCTATGGTGTCGTTTTTATGATATGGTGAATATTGTTCCCTCTGATGTGAATAATATTTGAATGGCTCGTGCTCTTCCGTGTGCGGTGGAATGCGTGTTTTAGCGCCGCAGGTTTGCTGGATTGATTTGTTGCTTTGTTGTCATATAAATATATGTGACTGGTTCTTGTGAGCTTGTTGTCGTCATTGTGTTAATTACTTTGATTTTGACTATGTGCATTGTCCGTTAATGACGAAGCATCCTGTCATGCGCGTATTCATGTATCTGTTTTCTTTTACAAAGCAAGAATTATGGTCTGGAGAAATGGGGATTGCTTTAGCCCTGTTTGAATCAGTAGGGAACAGCTACTTTTTCAGCGTGTGTGCTGCTGTTGGTTTTCCTGCTAAGCTAGTTTAGCATAGCGCGCCTCCCAGTACACACGTGCATCACCAAGAGTACAATGTTTTTCTTCCGTGGTGGGCATGTCAGACAGCACGTTGTCTGGTAGGTCAGGTGGGTTGCCAGGTTGAGCGCAGTGGCTCCACCGAAAGAACATTATATCTCCCACAATTTAAGCTTCTGCATTTTCAAAAGGCAATAGTATTATTCAAACTATTGTTCAGTTCGTAAGCCTTGTGCCGAACAGTTTAATATGAATACGTGCATTGTTACACCCCTAGAAACAAATAATAACCGTAGAATTAGGAGGTGGTTCAACTGTAGTAAAACAGCACTGAAGGCCCAGGTATACAATGCACGGCCCGCCACTGAGGTTTGGTTGCCGAGTCACGACAGTGAGCTCCTTGACCTTGTCTTACACTAAAGAACGGTTAGTCATGGTGACTTAGGCTGCCTGGTGGAGGAAGCCAAATAGCACACAACCAAAAAGCTACGCAACAAATTGTGATTTATGTAGAAAAATCTCATAGAGATTTCTATTAGTCAACGCCTATTGTCTTTTGTTTGGGTTGCCTGAACACACAAAGAGAAGCGAAGGCTTCGGAGTTTTGAGCTTGGGTGTAATTTGAAAAGTGGGAGTAATGCCCACTACATCAACAAGCTGAGATAACAACAGACAGCACCGCACAGCAAGCGCTACAGAAGCTGTGACGCTAGAGAGAGAAAGAGCAAAACAAGAAAGAAGTGGGTAGCTAGTAAGAATGGAAGGCAGACAAGCTGCAGAGGAATACATGTCCGAGGTCTTAGCATTGAGATAATGTAATCTCAGATTGAAAGAATGGGTGGAACCCCCCCCCCAAAAAAAACAGTTGGGCATATACTAGAAGGGTTGTTTTAATCCCACGGCCTGAACTGAAAAAACAAGATTAAACCTCCTCTTAAATGATGTATATGGGAGTTTGTTTTGTCTATGCGTTAGTCTACTCCAGAGGTGTGAAACGAAAACATGAGCATCCATGTCCGTTTCTCCACAGTGATTCAAAGCTCAGGCTGTCGGTTTGTTTCTGTAGTTGCTGCTCGAGACCCCGGGGTCAGCTGTACACTCCGACACAGCTGTCTGGTTAACGCAGGACCACTACAACGGCCCACGGCATTGAGAGAGCCGGGGCCGCGGCGTCCAACCGGCAGGCCGGTAGCCTCTGAGGGGCTGCCTTGCCGTGAAGCGTTATCACCTCAGCGGCCTCCGTGGCATGAGAGACCCCCCGCGGAGCTCCACACCGCTGTGCACTGCTTCTGTTGGCGCGTACATAGTGTACATGCACGCTCCACATCGGAGAGTACAAAAGCAGATCAGGAAACACGGGCAACATATGGCTCTGATCAGGGGAGAAAGAAGAAAGGTTCCCGCTTTTAGGCTCCAGGAGTTAGAAACAGGTTTAATCTGCAATGTCACAGTGCTGAGCTGTGAAAGTTGTGTCCCGAGAATGGTGTTTACCATGTGTCACGTGGGCCACTGTTACGATGCACCTTTCAACATTCGGCAGCTACTTTGTAAACACCACTTTAAGTTTTGCAGTAAGTGCACGACTCTTTGCTTTCAAAGAGCTGCGAGGAATACCTGAGAGGCCACTCGAGTGTTTCCTCTTACGTTCAAGAGCGTATTAGGCGGTAAAGGATCCTAACCTCTAACCATTCTAAACCTGGAACAGTAAACCTCAGTAATGGGATGACAATAAGTCAATTCTTCCATCGGCCCTGTCAGGTCTTCCTTCCTCTCTCACTGCTCTAACATCAAACCTTTTCCCGGGTAAGACAGAGGAGCATACTTGCTCCTGTATTAATAAAGTCTACAGGGAAATATTTTTTGTTGAACAGCTGGATCATCTTTGTCACAGTCTCCTCTACCCAGACAAGGGGGTCAGCTCTACTGTATGTAAGAGGCTCGGCCTCTATCTCAGCCTGGAAGACTTTGCTGATTGATGACCTGTACTCTCCCTCTTCATCTCTCCATCTGAGACGTGGCGCGTTCGCTAGCCCACGTCACCGTGTAGCTCACGCAGCCTAGATGGGTCTTGTCAACTCGTAAACCGGGCAGAGACAGCAGACACTGAATCCGCTGACAAATTGCTGCCGTTAATCAAGTCCAGCGCGTTCTTAGCGAAGCGGCTCTCGTCCCTTTTCTTCCATGAAAGCACTGCACTGAGAGAGACGCCTTGCACCGGGCAAAGGCAGAGTGGGAGAGAGTTGGGGGAGAATAGCCGACACTGTGGGTGACCCAGGTAAACATGTATACAAAATATTTAAAAAGAACATTGTTTTACTTTTCACCGATGACATGGTTAAAAAGTCAATGCATGCTGCAGCGTCAGCTAAGCGGCACGTAAACGTGGCTGCTGCATATCAAGTTTCAATGCATGCAACCACGTAAGTGAGCTAATAACACAAGAGATTTCTACACGAGCAGGACTTTGAAAAAGGGTCAGCGACTGAGTGGAATATATGGTTACGTACCATGGGGGGGGTGGGAGGTTAATCCCTGTTGGAGTGTTCAGTATCTGATGAATCATTCTACAGAACATAATCATAAACTATGTGCATATGAGCGCGCCGAGCCAAAGAACAACTCTGACAGGGGTGAGGAGCTGCAGGCCGAGCAGTGTGTGGGAAGAGGGGGATCAATGTAACTGTGTTAGACTCCACAGAGTCCCTCAGGGTGCTGATAGAAGAAGAGGATGTGGAGGAAAGCTGCAATAATAAAAAGGAGCAAGAGCAGAGGTCATAAAAGTTATGATTCAAACTGGGATTTTTTTTCCCTGCTGCAAGATGCTGGGGAGGCAACGGTATCCTCTCATATAAACACAAACCATGACCACTTCTGGATGAGGGAGCGCTGTTTAAGTTCAGCCGGCTTTGGCACGACTCCCCTTTTTCTTGACGCTGCAAAGGCCTGTGACGCGTTTATGTCGCCCTATTTAGTTCTTATAGTAGGAAAATGTCAGCGGAGGCCTTCATAGCGCTCCTAATGACAGGATCCTTATCTCATTTTGGAAACGTCGAACCTTCCAGAGACACGTTTATTTAGTTAAAACTGGGAGTAATTATGTTGTTTTGTGATACGGCCATGATCACAGGGTTTCCCTCGGGGGAAGCCGTCCTGATGTTTAAAGCAGCGTTCTGCCGCATTTCAATATAAATGTGGAACAGCAAGGCCATGTTTGTCAACAGACAGACAGGCAGACAGACAGCCTCGTGTCGTCTAAAGCTCTTTAATTACTGCACCGGGGTTCCCCTTCTAACGAGGGTGAGGGTGGATATTTTTACAGCAAATCTTGTGTCTCCTTCCTGTGGTGTTAATTTGTATTGCGACCGCGTTTTTTTCCACCGTCAGCAGTGAGTACTTTGATTCTAATCACAGTCCTAAATCTGATGCTGGATAGCCTGCTCAAAACGTTCCATATATTTGTCCCGTCTTTGGGACTTTACATAGACCAGAAGAGCTGCCCTGATAACGGGTCATAATGTCGGCTTTCCTGTGGCGCCATCTGCTGGAATACAAATAGCAAGGAGAAAAATGCAAAACTCATAACAGGTGATGGTCTTGTCACATGACAAAAAAAAGAGACAAAATAAAAGACCTATTTGAAGAATACTAGTGGTGGGTTAAAATAAATCACACATACTGTGGAGCATTCTTTTGTCAGTAGTTGATGTCCACTGCAGTAAAGGTTTCTGCACTGCATTAATGCAATAACTCCTAATGGTATGATAATACGATGCAATACCGCTTCGTGGCGTGAATCTTACCTGAGCAAAGAGAAAACGCTGTAGGAGCTCCTGACTGAACTCTGGTCGACCTGAAGCAGACTGTTTTTCTTCCGCTCCGACTGGTCCTGCAACGTCCACATGTCAAGTCTTTCAGTGCAGAGGCCAAACAGCGTCTGAATAAAGCTAATGCGATGAGCACCGGGTATACCATTGTGATGCAGGAGCTCTGGAAAAAACTGACAAAAAAGGCCATACCTTATGATCAAAGTCAGCTGCATAGTAGCCGTCATTCAGCCCGAATATTATCTCGTTGGGATTCCGGGATCGAATCTGTGGACAAAGAGATGGCAGCAGAGGCTCATTGTGGGGGGAGAACAAACAGCGGGCATCTGTCTGTGCATGAGAATGTGCTGTCAGTTTACGAGCTTTTGAAAGTAGTCTCGCTGTGGAAGAATCACAATGGCATTGAGTTCTTTTACTGCATTTCTCGAAGGCGCCAAACGGGAGTTTCAAAGTGCAAATACGACTTGGAATATGTTCGGTCCTCAGAATACGGACACCTCACGTTAGCACAGGTTTCGATGCTTACTGCTACAGATCACTGAATCAATGCAGCATGTGTTTGCTAACATTTCTTCTCGTTTTAGCACCATTACCCTGGTGAGCGGTATTGCAACTGAATTGCTAATTACGTCACCCCCTCACCTGCCATACATTGTAAATGTACGGGGGTGAAAATGGAAGATGACGTGAGATTTCTTTCCTTTTGATTACTGGCGAAACGTTGTTTCCAGTAATGTGCATATCAGCTTACTGCATTTCAGTGACTGGAATAAGGTTTGGTGTCTCGATTAAAAACAAACTGTTCATTTTCACTATCTTATTCGGTATAGAAGCGAGCCTAATGCGATTAATGCTACATTCACGTACCAGCAACAAAGTGTAGTGCGAGGCGTCGTTGAAGTGTTGCTCAAGGGCTCGGTACATAGCACTGAGAACCGGCTGAAACAGCATTTCTTAGATGGAGCGGAAAAGAGTGAAACTAGATCATGATTGGCTGAAAAAAGTTCAGACCAGCTCAGCTTTGCAGCGCGTCGCGTCTGTCACGCAGTGACAAGTGTTGGGCTTCAGTTTGTGATGAGGTACTGCACGTTTTGCTGTAGACCATGTGTACAAGTGGCACCTGCATTCATAGGTCTCACCACTTACCGGATACATCCTTTTGCAGCCTGTGCACACTTCCTACCACCCAGGGAGATCCTTCTGACAGAATTGTAAATCACACAACTAAAGTTTACATGCGTGCGGTTGCTGACCTGCTGTCCCGTGTATCTGAGGCCATCCAGGTTGACCTTCCATTCTATGAGGAGCTGGTACTGTTCCTCCTGTCCTCCCCAGATCCTCACTACGAAGCAAGACACGGAGGTGTCCAGGAGATCCGGCAGCATGCCAAAGTCCAGGCTCCGCCAAGTTGGATTCTGACACAAACACACACACACATACGTGAGGATTTGCAGGCACTTGGTGAGGATAGTCATTCCAGTAAGAGTACATAAATACAAGACATGACAGCTGATCAGCACAATAACTGATTCATTCAATTAAGAAATAAATCACACTCAAGCTTGAACTGAAGCTCCTGTTTATGTCAGACAAGTAAAGACAAAACAAGAGTGTTTATTTTTGTGCATGCTGAAGAGTTTGGATCAAAATCTAAAATAAAAAAAAATGTGCGGTACCTCTGTCAAACTCAATGTCATCATGTGATCCTTATACATTGCAAAGTAATTGAATCGACCTGTTCTACATTAACCTCAACGTTTTGATCTCGACTGCAGCTTGCTCTGCATCCTTGAACTTCCAGACTGACAGCACTGAGTACCGGTTTCTACAAAGCACTGCAGCCATTTACATCATTCAATTATGGATCATTTCCCTCCATCGGAGAGAGAAATAATCTCTGGCTATTCGGGTCACTTTCAAGAGCGGGCAGGGGAGGAATGTCAAAAGCAGAAGTACAATCCACAGGTTCGGGGGAGGGTAGAAAACAGAACTAGTGAGAGTCAGCAGAGGAAGCGTGGAAACAGGAAGACCAACAGGAAACGTTTCCCGAGACGCCAGCAAGGATGTTAATCTCAACAGGAGGAAGTTGGGGCTGAGAGAGAGAGAGACGACAGGACGAGTCAGGACTCCCGCGGCGCGTTATAGAGTCAGCAGCGTGCCTGGAAAGCAGCTTAGGTCAGCTCATGACTCGGCAGCAAGCCCAACTGTAATGGCTCGCTCTCCTCCTATAGCTTCACGCAGAGCTGCCTCTGCCCTCCAAATGAGAGCAGGAGCAGCCAAAGAATCACGGCTCAGTTACAAGAGTGAAAGTTGCGTAAGGGAGCATTTCATATTCAGTTCATGTTGGGGCAAGTCTGACATTTTAGTCAACGAAGCTTGTTTCGCAGCATGTCACTGTACATTGTTAATTGAAAACCAGTTTTAGGAAGCCGATAGTGAAACAACTAGATGTGAGGCTGGCAGATAGGTAAGCAGGTCTAAAGGCTGCATGGTGATGACTACAGCCCGATCTGATCCCAGGAGGCAGACGTGGACAGTTTGATCGTTGAAGTAGGTTTACTCACCAGCGAGTCCCGTATGACTTCACTCTTGTAAAAATCTAAAAAGAAGACAAAGAACGCTGATTAAAAGAAGGTAGAAAACTCTCATGCACAACCAACAGGGTTAGATTTACCCTAAAATACAATTCACAGAAGCTCAGCTGTAATTTGTGAATACAGATCAGTGCCTGCCAGACAGCAGACACACAGTGAGGACACCACGCTGACTTTTAGGGATTATGGACGCGTTCTGATTCACAGCTGGGAGACAAACGTTTATTAAAGCGTCTGAATGGAAAACCTTTAAATAAATACTCACTCACCCATTTAATGTCCATGCTGCGGCTCCATAGAGTGAAAACCGATGACATTATGAGCTCAGGGAGACTCGTTTTGCGTTTGTAGATTTTAAATTCATTTTCTGAAATCATTGCAAAAATATATATATATATATATATTCTATTTTAGGGTGGATTGTCCTGAGAGACGCCATCACACTTTGGCTCAAGATGCTCAGTGAATTGCTTCACAAACTAAAGCTCTCTTTCATATACTGACAATTAAAGACATTTGGATTTTCATATTTGTCACGACCACTTTGGCTTCTGTACATTAGTTCATAGGGGATGTGGAGTAGTAGCCTGAGAAGTATAGAAAAACACATACAGCTCTCACATACTGTAGAGGAGCGACAGGCTGAAAGGTGTGTGAGTGTGTGTGTGTGTGTGTGTGTGTGTGTGTGTGTGTGTGTGTGTGTGTGTGTGTGTGTGTGTGTGTGTGTGTGTGTGTGTGTGTGTGTGTGTGTGTGTGAGTGTGTGTGTGGGAGGGAGGGGCGTTGACACTGACCTCTAGATATGCGGTCTCCTATACAGAGGTGGAGGGTGAAGTAAGTGTCCAGCAGTGGGGAACCATTCTTGTTGACAATGTTTCTGGCCGCGATGCTCCGGAGATGACGCAATCGTCTCTGTTTGGCCGGGGGGGTAGAGTGAAGATGGATAGAGAATAAAGAACAGATATCAGGGCTGCTGTGTTCAGTTTCACTCTGATCATGTGACGCTTGCAGGCAAATACCATCTAGGCTGTCCTGAAGACGCAGAATACTGACCGGGTCACAGGACTAGTGAAAAGCCATGCCTTCGGGTCAATGAAGTACCACATTCTTTATCATACACACAATCAGCTTAAAATAGCTGTAGTTTCTCGTGCACAGAGGCATCACCAGCTGTGATGTCAGCGGTTCAAATAATAGAGGCATTACATCTTCATGGCAGAATGAAGTAGGCAGTTAGCTCAGGCAGGCATGACAGTCACATGAGAGGTGTACCAACACTTTTAGCTCTGAAAGGATTTATCAAAGAATCTACAAATCAAAATGAGCAAACTACGGAAAAAACATCATTTATTAGAAAGAAAAAAAAGCTCTCCATCTACACGGAACAGAAGTCAGTAAATCATCAGTTAATCTTAAAGCCAGCATACCAGAGATGCACAGTAAAGACGAGTAAAGACTTTTAAAAGAGAAATACCTGCATGACTCATTAGAGAATCTCTAAACCAATCCAGCAACATCTGCATTGTTTCAATATTCATCAAAAAAACCTGCTTCCAAAAATCACTTCAGTAAAAATATCTTTATCTAAAATAAATGATGCTTAAAAAAGCAGTGTGTGTGTGTGTGTGTGTGTGTGTGTGTGTGTGTGTGTGTGTGTGTGTGTGTGTGTGTGTGTGTGTGTGTGCACAAGAGGTAAAGAGGGATGCCATTTGGCAAGTTCCCGCTTCAGGCGAACACATCACAACTTCCCTCTTGACCAGCAGACCTCTCCTCCTGCAGCCATACTCAGACTTAATCTAAATCATGGGATTACCTATTAAGATTAAGGGCCTCCCAAACAAAACCCCTGATTGTTCAAGGGACTTTTCACCCACTCCCCTTCTTCAAAATGGGAGTGCACATTTCTGAATGGGCTAATGTGGACCACAGGCAGAGAGGAACGGTTGGGAGTACACTTGTGCAGTATAAAACTACTCTGTGTAAAACTACTCTGTATAAAACTACTCTGTGTAAAACTACTCTTAACAATAACACAACACTATTATCATAATAGACTAAAATACAATAAAATCAGACAAAGCCTAACGTAAGTATCAGCATTAGTTCTCTGCAGTGATCAAACTGCTCTGATGGTGGAATGTGACAAAGTGATTAACTGGTCCCAAGCCTGTAATGCGTGAACATACAGTTGTCCTTACAAACTGGTCACGGCCTGTAGTCTGTGCTGCCGTCTGCCCTCATTGATATTTCATCGTTTCAGCTAGCTGTACCTAATAACCTGGTCTAAGTGATGCCACAGCGCCAGGTGTTCGTGGGGGTTCCGTGCGGCAGATTTTGCAGCGTGCACGTCTAACTTTTTGTAACTACGCGGAGGCAGACGGGCAGAGGAAATGTCCACGCTATAGGCCTTGTGCAAAGTTTAAGCGAGGCTTTAGGCAAACACAAAGTAACCAGTAATCGTTGTGCTTGGTCTTTTGGGTTGTAGATACAGTCAATATGAAATTAAAGAAACACATTCCATTGAGATTAGTCAGGAAATATTTGGTTGTGCAACCCCTCTATTATTGCTGAGAGCTGAGGGGACCCAAGCCTGGCTCCTAATAGAGACTGTTACATTCACTGCATAATATCAAATAGGTCATACATAAATAAAGTTACAAACAATTATCTTCATTTTCACAGGAGACATTCTGTTGAGCGTTGGTTATTGGTATTGCTGTGGCTTTAAAAAGGTTTGGCTCCGAGGCGTTTCTGATGAACACTCTCAGTTTTCATAGCAGGTTTATTAACAGAAGTCACAAGTCATCCGTAACAACTCCCACATTAACCATCTCTCTCGAGTTTATCTTGTGGTAATGGGAGCCAGCAGAACAATGTTTTACTGTGGAGCCAGAGAAGGGTGTGGGAAAAACTGTTTGCAACTGACCATGCAAAATATACATGAAACCAGTGATTAGAAATGCATTGGTCACAGTCTCATGCCTTTTTAAAGGGTCGGGTCACCTTAATACAAAAAGGGACAATGTTTTCTACTTACCCATAGTGATAGAATCTAGTGGAGTTGATGTATTTTTTGATGATGTTTTAAGATCTCTGTCTCTGAGATGTCTGCTGTCAGGCCAATATGACTCCAAGTACGTTACACATACAAGGAGTTTGGCTAGGTGATTTTGTGTACAGTAAAAACAGTGCAATAGTATGACATCATTTAAAAAAATAGAAAAAATGAAAATGTACATTACCCCTTGAATAATATACGTAGTCTATTTCTAATCTGAATAACATTGGCATGTGTTAACTCCGTTTATTGAACTGAATTGACACCCGCACTAACCACATCATCTAGCAATTTAATGCAAGCTTAAGCGAGTAACAAGGGACAAAAGAGTTAGTTACTGGTGCAAGAGAAAATAATAAATGTAGGCCCAATATAAAATGTCTTGTTTTCCTCAATAAATCAATGTTTATACTGCTTAGTATGACCTATTACCTGGAGAAAGGGTTTGATTTAATCTAATCACAACTTTGCAGTGACTGTGGAGCCAAGGAATGGAAGGGTTACTGTACATACTGGGATTATTGAAGTGGACTAAAGTGGTTTGATGTAGGCTTTTAGCTGAAACAAGTCCCCTGCTGCATAGAAATGCTTCATTTGCTGGATGTTGAGTGCACATCTTTAAATCTGTACACTATTCATATGATTCTAAAGCCTAAAACAGACATCCAATAATGCATGTTTCTCGCTACAAGAAATATCCAGCACATTACTGAAAATGACAGTAATGTGCTGGAATGTGTGTCTGTGAGGGGCTGGGTTTACAGTCTGAGGTCGGTAGCCCTCATGAATGAACTGTCAACTGCCAACTTTTTACATGTCTTTTCCAAATTAATGCATGCATGCATGCATGCATGGATAAGTGAATGAATGGGTGAATGGAAGATACACTTTACTTCCCATGAAAGCACAAATGAAAGGAGTTCATGGCCTTGTTATTTTTCATATATCAATAAAATAACTGTATGAGACAATATAACATCACAGTTATGACAGACGCTACCCTTCATCGGAGCTGTCACCTGCGTGCTGACATGACGCCAAGTTAAGTTGCCATTAGCAGAAGCGTGCTAGCTTCGTATACAATTGAACGTGTAGAAAGATATATATATATCCTCAAAATTGGGCAGCACGCTGAAAAAAAGCCGGACTCAGAAACGCCTACCACGAGCCTAACTGGTGGTTAGTGTGCATTGAGTGTCAGTCCAGTTAGCTTACATTAATTTACAGTAAGCTAGCTAACTGCAAGCTAGCAGTTGCTAGCTAACTAGCTAGCCTGACAGGCCCGCCGTGTTCCCCCAGGCAGCAGTTGCAACCGACGTTGTAAACTAATATATAACACACTGAGGCGGCCCAGTCAGAGCTTTCCTGTGTCATTTGAAAGCAGTTCGTATTAAGTTGGGTTCAGGGGCTTTGCATTTACCTGCTGGGAAGTGAGCTCTACATGTAAGGCTCGAGAGGATGAAGCTCCAGAGTTAGTGACAGAGGCGGCGGGGATGGCGAGAACCCGACCGGTGATGGAGTTCATCCTCCTGTCGGCATCTAGCGGGTCCCCCTCATTCAACAAAACAACC